>NC_141136.1:140588545-140747295 GCF_053477565.2 Lygodium microphyllum
TCAGGACATGATGGCACGCATGTCTCCAGATCAACTCGCGAGATTCAGAGAGATGGCAGATCAGGAGCTGTCTCGTTCTTCGTCAGGGCGCTCTGCTAGATCAGCTTCAGCTAGATCAGCTTCAGCACGATCAGATGCTTCAGCTTCGAGCAGACAATCTCGATGCTCGCGACTTGGGCCAGAGGGAGGGACTGCGACTGCAGGAGGATCAGGGGGGTGCTGCTGTGGAGACACGGACGTGGTGTCTCCATCTCGTCGTTCAGCTGGAGCTGCGTCACCTCCAAGATTTGTCACACCTGTGGGGACGTCCACTCCAGTTACTCCGCGGCTTTTGCCCAGCCGTCGGTAGATGGCACGCCTTTTGGTGGCACTCCTTTTGGTGGCACCCCTTTGAGTGGCACTCCGGGAGAGGGTACCCCCGTCGGTACACCGGATGTACAGGGGTCTCCTGGATATACCCAGGAGCGTGGACGGAGATGGGAGAGGGCCCATCTTTGGCAGACTCCTAGGGGTTATGGATACCTAGTGGATAGCAGGTCAGGAGCCATCATCATGAATGATGAGGGGAGGAGGGTGATGGCTCGCATGAGGGAGTTGTGCCAACAAGTTTTTCGGCACAACGTCCTGGATCATTGGAGTAACATACCGGAGGGGAGCAATGACTACATAGTAGCATCCTTGCACGAGGAGTTCCCGGTGCCAGCCGCAGTGGATAGATTCTCTATGGGCTGAATGATGGATTGCATGCGTGCATACATGTCACATAGACGATCCGACGCACGCAAGGCAATCAAGAGTGGGGCTCCAAAGTCCGAGTGGTTAGATGCAGACGACTGGCACCGACTGAGAGAGGAGGCTACAAATTCTCCAGGACGTTGGAGTCAGCAGGCGAGAGGCGGTGAAGGCACAAATTGAGGTCGGATTGGTACATCATCTTGGGAGTGGTGGCCACAGGACATATTTGGAGGACTTTGTAAGTTTCTCTTTTGTTTTGCTTATTTATTTTTTTGAGATATTCTTTGTACTGACAATCATGTTTCTAACAGTTAGCATTTTGTTTTCTTTGCAGCACTCTGTTACAAATCGCGATCCGCAAGGCCTTGAGACTCGATATGCAGAGAGGCACGGTTTTAGGGCATTGATCGACCGATTGTATAGACGCGACGGCCCTGTAAGTCACTCATCTTTCTTGTCCATAGTTACCATGAGATCTTTGAATGCATTATTGTATGGTGGATTGATATGTTGTTTCTTTTTCTGCAGAATCCGTTTAATGCTCCTTTGCGGCGGGATGAGCTTTCAGGGGATGAAGATTTGTAGCTCGCCCTTGGATCCTTAGAGCTCACACAGCTTTAGTTTTTAGTCCCCCGATCTATGTAGACATTTTCTATGTATTAGTGATATCGTTTCATGATTGTACCAATCACATTTTATGCGATCATGTATTTATTTCATGTATCAATTTTATGATTTCAGTATACATTCTTTTTGTTTGCAAACGCTTTGTATGCAACAGTGCAGAAACTATTTTGTATGGCTCTCATAGAGCACACAGTGCTATATGTGGCAGGGCAGCTTGTTGCCCTGCCACAAAAAAAAATGTATCTGTTACCGTCGCTATTTGCGTCGCAAATTTACTGCACGCGTCACTATTGGCATCGCTATGAGCGTCGCAAATTGTGTGTAACCGTCACTATATGCATCGATATACGCGTCGCATTTGCGACGCATATAGCGACGCATATAGCAACGATTCTATGGCGTCGTCAATAACAACGCTTTTTGCGACGACGGGGGCAAATTTTGTTGTTTGTATTTTCGTCGTTTTAAACGTCGCTAAGGTCTATATCTTGTAGTGCATCACTGTCAATCCAATTGCGGTATCGATTGTAAGTAATATATTTTCAAATTGATAGATGCTTGATTTGATTCTCATATGAGATACGTTAGGCCCCATACTATGATGCACGAGTATAGGTCATCGAAAAGGATAAATTTCATCTCACCTACTTGGAAGATGGAGTTTGTGAAGTGCATATATCAAGGGAAGTTAATTGCACCTAGTTACATATGGCTTATTTGCTAGTAGAGCAATTACAAGAAAGAATTACTCAAGGGTTATGAATGGCATAGTCGTCAAAAGAACGACATTAAAAGATTGTTCATACAAGTGCTAAATTAAAGCATAGTCAGGGGTTACAAATAGCATAATTACTAAAAGAATATAACATTGAGAATCATGAATATAAAGTACTAGTTTAAAGTTTAAATACTTCAAAAGTACTTAGCGTAAGAGCCCAAATATTAAGAAGAACTAGATTCTAGCTCAATGCAAGGCATGTTGGAGTCTAATTACTTGAGATCATCTTGCACTTACCTTATCAAGTATTTACACATTATGCCTATAACATGTTTGATATATGAGGATAATTGTCTAGTTGCCTCATGACTTGACTAAGAGCTAGTACAAGAAATTAATCATAAGGGTTAAAACTAAGATGTCTTGATATCCGTCGAATAACGACGACTTTTGCTAATCCGAATTCAGGGTTGGGTTATCGATCAATGTAAGTGACCTATAGAACTTACATCATGAATGGTGTTTGAACCCTTAACATATGCCCTAACCGCAGGAAGGAAGTGTTGAGAAACATTTTGCAAAGTATTGCTCTTAGATCCCAAGGGGGAATATGCGATGGAAATGTTATCATTACTATTCTTGCATTGTTTGGGAAGAATGCAATTGGTTTTATTGGTTGATCGAACAACATCCTAAATGATTTTACATTCAATTGGTTGTTGGTTTGTTGTTTGGATTATTATTCCAAGTACTTGTGATTTATGGTAAATGCATGGCAAGGTCTGTGATGACAAGTCGCCATGGGAATAAAGGAATGTTTTCTTGGAAAATGATATTATGGCTGAATGTCTTGTTTGTGCTTGATTCTTAAAGGGTTTAATTAAGGAAGGATATTTTGCACGGGTGGATCACCTCCATGATTGCACCGCAGATTAACCCAAAGAGGGCACTACTCGATTCATGGCCCGAAAGTCGAGTGGTGAAAAGGCCAACCACGGGAATGATGTTTCCTTCCTAGATAGCTTGCGGGTCTGTTGGAGCTCTAGACACCCCTTGCTAGGTCTAGAATGGAGTTCAAGACCTCCATGGTCCCCCAACAACTGGGCATGTTGGGAGATCCTATTCTAGATAAAGGATTGAATTTGTGGTGCCATGTGATTTGGACCAGTTACTTCTGCAAGGCAGCAAAAGGGATACTTTTGTTGGACAAAAGTGATACATAATTTCTCATGTATGGGCGAGAGACAAAGATTAACTTGAAGATAAGTTAATGAACTTGTTTTTCAATAGATTGCTTGCTCTATTTTTGTGTCTGTGCTATAAGTTATGCGAACAAACCCTGTTTCCTTAAAGGCTTATTATTAACCCACAATAACACCTAACATGCAACCTACAAATCTAGATTATAATAAATTGCAATGAGCTCCCCTCAAAGGAGGTTAGAAAGCTTTACCCAAATTGATTTGTGTGCAACATGTTATTTTGCATATTACCTAGAACAAAATAGATCGCCCTTCCAAAACTTTTGGACCTTCAACATATGGGTCCTCCTAGTAAGGTTCATTTTGCAAGAAATAAGTTTCTCAAAGAACAAGAAAATAGCCATCTACTTTGTCTAATAATGCTACGTGCATTATATTTTAAAAAGATAAGTAGATCGAATTGATAAGCCATTAAATGCAAGACTAGATCAAGGATGCATTGTCGATAAGGTGCAAGCACAAAGAGGGCATGCACCACATTTGCTACATTATATGTCATGCTACTTCCTTGAATAGCACAAACTAATTTTGGAGATGGCAACACTAGGCACCACATTAGTGTCACAAGGACAAACAATCAAAGAGATATTGATGCATTAGCAAGTATTAGAGAAAGAAAATGTTCAACTTTGATATACTATGAATGATTTAAGAATGCAAATTAGGTGAATGCAAGGTGGCATAACTAGCTCTAATCATCCATCAATGTCAAGCCTAAGCAACTCATTTGACAAATTCAATCTATCAATTTTTGTAAATTTGTAAACATAATACTATATAACAATGTAATGTTGCCATTAATATAACAATGCAATGTAATCATTGAAAGCACTTTATCAATGGATAAGTAAACTTAATTACTATAGAGATATGTTCTAAGTTATATTTTTCATGAATCATGTAGTGGGGAGCCTTGCTTGAGGTACTGGGCCAAACACATACTATACACACAAAAGGAAGATCACTTAAGAACACAAGAAGAAAGATGGAAGCCAAAACTTTTTCTTATTAGTTTCTTCTTCTTCTTTATCACACAATACAATATACATAAAGTATAAATAAGATACTAACATAATGAAAAGTGGCTTACTAAGTCAAATAGCGGTAGGAAGATAGGAGGACAATGGGAAAAAGGGCAGCCATGTAAAAACGGGGATAAGGGGATGATTGCCCAAAAGGAATTTAGGGTTTTGTATATAAAGTTAAAAAGAGAATGAGAAGCTCATTCTTGTGTGTGGCCAAAAGTAGCTCTCTTCTTCTTCTTGCTTGACCTTGTGGTTGAGAGAGAGATTGTGAGAGTGTGAGGGAGTGAGTGCATGAGGGTGAGGGACCGTGGTGGAGAAGCTCTCCATCTTCTCCTCTCTTCTTCTCTTCTCTTCTCTTGCTCATGGCAATGGAACTTGGAGCGTGCAGCTTGAGGATCGAGCTTGCTTGAAGCTTGCACTTAGATCGTGAATCTACCAGAGTGCTCAGGAGAGGAGGCAACTCAATCGGGCATGGAGGTAATCTCACTAGACTCAGAGATAGATAGCATGTCGACTATGTGAGAGGTGCCATTAGTGCTCAGCTTGGAACGCTTGAAACAATAAGCAGTCCGTGGGTCTTAGCAGTTGAGCTTGTTCTCACCTCTACATTTTGGTTCTGTTGCTAGGACCAACAGATTCAAGCCTTGAGTGCTTGTGTGCTTCGAATTGAGCATTGAAGTAGGGTTTTCCCCGAACTGGTGCTTGAGGTAGATAGGTAAGAAGAGAGGGAGTTCGAAGAGGTATTCAATCTCCTTAGCAAGTAGGTTTTTGGTTTTTTGGATTTGGAAAAGCAGGTTGTAGTGTAGGTGTTTTCTTTATTATTTTTGTTTACATTTAGGTAGGATAGGAGCAAAATAGTATGAGCACATAATAGGGTTTCTGTAGTTGTATAATAGGTTGAAACAGTGAAAAGAAGGGCAAAAAATAAAATTTTGGATTAGATGTTGGTAAGAGGAGTAAGACTAAGGTGAATGCAAACTTGGCCAGGGCAATAAGAGGCTAGGAGTGGCAAGGAAGACTTCATTTTGCATTTCAGTGATTAGGGAGAGCTTGAGAGAGAGAGAGAGAGAGAGAGAGAGAGAGAGAGAGAGAGAGAGAGAGAGAGAGAGAGAGAGAGAGAGAGAGAGAGAGAGAGTTGCTAATCACAAAGGAGATCACACACTTTGATTCTAGTGTTTTCAACCAATCCAAGTACATAAGGATCTTCTTTATATGCCATTGATGTGATCTGGAAGATATGACATGGGGCTATAATGAGCACTAGGAGAAATCGAAAAAAAATCATCGCGTTGCATTGTCGGGTTCATAGTTGGACCATTATGTCCTGGTCCCCGACCCCCACAGTCAGATAGTCGGACCATTAGGCTAGGAGCATTGGACCATCCAACTTCATGAGTCGGACTGCCACCCTAGGTCTAATGGACCACCCTTCTAGTCGGACACTCTTTGATAGTTGGACAAAGCCCTTTGGTTTGATCGAACCAACTGTCCGACGATCTAATACCCAAACATCCAATCATAAAACCTTCCCCAACCAAACCGGCCATCCAATCGGACACCCCAATGTCTAGCCAGATGTGCACAACAATCGGATCACTCTATAGTCAGCAAACCAACTGTTGGACTTGGACCCAACTACCAATCGAACCACTCTTTGAAATCGAACTCAGTCTAGCCGACTTTGAAAGTCAAACCACCCAAAATCAGATAGACCGATTCTAGGAATTGAACCAACAAACCAGAACAATAAAATATAGACCTAGAGACCATATAGAGCCAAAAGCACACTATAGATCTATCACTGGGCTAGTGGTTCAAAACTTGGCTACAAATGTCCTTCAAATCATGCATGGTTTTTAGCATAACAGCTCTACGGGTCGAGGGGGACTACCCCCTGTGGGCCAAGTAGGCTAGAGAGAAAACATGCGTCATGATAGGTCCTCCAAAAATTAGATTCTAGTAAGGGTTCTACACAAGCATAGATTCTCACTTGCAAAACAACAACCAAAATCCCATACCTGAACAAAGGCAAACAGAGACCCTAGAACCTCAATGGGCCAATCTAGCCAACAAGGAAAAAAAGGCCATACCACAAAAACATGTATAGGTTCCGTCCGAAATGCATCTAACCAAAACAAAATGCAAGAACATCAAGCTACTACGATGATGGCTAGACATGATAGTCCTAAAGATAGATGCACCTTGAACAACAGTGTACAGATGATCTAAGATACCAATAGCGAATCCAAATCTAGCTATGTAGTTGGGGACTCAAGGGCATGTATCAGAAGGCTTAAATCTATAAGCCAAGACCTGAAAGATGAAGACATAGTACTGCTTGCTTATCTTGGGGTCTCACCCCAAAAAGAGAGCATAGTGTCGATGCTCTAATCAATGAAGGATCTGATTTGAATGGCCTATAAAGCATGGACCCTACTAGTCCAACCAGAGCTCACACCGATTAATGCAACTCTCAATTTGTACAGGGAACATCCATAAGCACTTATAGGGAAGTGCAAAATCCTTGTAACTATTGAAACTAAAAGCTTGCCTATCCTATTCCATGTTTCTCCAAATAGCGCAAATTGTGGAAAGGAAACCCTCCTAGGATGACCCTTCAAAAGGGCGATGAAGTGTGAGGTTGATTATGTAGCATAGAGGATACAGTTGACACTACCGGGTGTGAGGATAATCACAATCTTTAGCAAGGGTGACCTAATCAAACCTCTGGGGAAAGACAAGGGACATTCTGGCATACAAGGCAAGCCTAGTAACGAGAGCAAGGACTTGTTGAAAGAGTTGATACAAGTGCATGTTGAATAGGGAGAACCAGTGAGCGAGGTCATGCTTGAAACAAGAAGGTCAAGAGACAATGCCAAGGACTAACAAATATAGTAGAAGACCACAAAAGAATCCCAAGCCTTATAGACAAAGGTATCGATGGAGAGCTAGCACAATGCCGCGATGGATATCCAAAGCATTGCTACGTGCTCAAGGATATTACGTAGGTAACTGATGGATTTGGGTGCCAAACCCCGTGCTAAACCACCTCTATCAGCTGAAGGCTAGATCATATCAAAAGCAAAGAAGCGCAAGAGGAAATCAAAATGAAAATCCAGTTCTTCACTCAACAAGGTTGGAGTGACTGAGCCCCTCACGATTGAAATCAAGAAACCAAACATGATTGTTCAAAAGGCAAATCCTCAACCTAGCATGCTTAACAAGCAGATATCGAATGTAACCATCGAATGTGCGCAAAGACCATTAGTGCCCAAGGATCCTTTGACTTCCCAATATGATAATTAGTACCACAGGTGCAACGTTGCTCATGATAAGGCTAATTTCTCAAAAAAGCAAATGGCAGAATTGTAAAATAGTAATGAGTAAATTTTCCAGCCAATGCCAAGTCCACCTAGGAGTCCCAAATATCCTACACCCTCTTTCCTCCCTAAATAGACACAAGAGGCACAAGAGCAGTCGTCAAGTGCATCTACTCAATCCCGATCTCTATCACCATCTAAGCTTCTAAATATCCAAAGTGCGGGACACGACAGCACCCCTAACTCTCAACCTAGGGACATGCTTGTGCAATCCATCATGGCTAGCTCATCAATCTACACAAGTGAATGTTCAAAGGGAAACAAAAGACACAACCACTTCTGATCTGCCTAAGAACTTGACACCATAGTCTACAAACAGTAGCCAATCCACTAACCTATCCGCTACTACTTCCAATTAGGAATCACAATAGTCACATCCTTTGGTCATGATGATGCCCCTTGCAGAATGCGTCCTTAGCAATTCACCTACAGAAGAGATATCGCAACCAACATCCTTGACACCTCCAACACTTTCAAAGCACCTAAAGCCTAGGCTTGAGGAGAAATCTCTCAAAGATTTGGCCAAGGAGATGGCACATTTGACCAATGAACCAAAGATGAAGTGCATGATGAAGCTTAATCACAAGCTGACAGCCATTACATGTGCATACGTCCATGTGGATATCGAAAGACCAACACTAGAGCACACAAAGCTCATAGCCAAACCCCTAACTTGGGATGAGCAACAACATTTTTGCTCCCACTATGTACTTGTTACTAAAGAAGTCATAAAGGACATCCCAAAAGTCACATCTAGATATTTACACTTGATACCGTCACTCTATACTGCTCAAGGTGTGACAAACAAGGAAAAACTTGAAGCAATCAAACGAAAAGAGAAAGGACTAGGTGACTTTGTACAAAAGTGGTACTCCAATCAAAGTTTGGCAGCCAAAATTGGCCTCCAACTAATGGCACTCGCTGAGCAAAGGAAAGCCCTTTGGACATCACTACATGATCCCACATACATTTCCCCAACCTCATTATGAGTGTTGGCACTGGTCCATGAGGTCCAGCTCTCTGCCACTATCCAAAATCATCCCTTGTATGATAAACTACTTCTAGAAGAAGATCTAGACATGGCTAGCAGGCTAGGAGTAGGGAGCATGGTTCTTAATGTTAGTGCATATGTATTTTGCCTCACTCAAGACCTAGCAATCCTAGATCTCTATGCTTCTCATCAATACAACCCTGACTTCTTCAACTAGTTCCGTCCAAGCCTATATGACAAGAACCCTAAACCATCTCTTGGTTCTACACTAGAGTCACCCAAACCTCTAGGGCAAGAGAAAAAAATCTCTAAACACAACACCGGCTCTGATAAGAAGCAATGGAGGCATGTTCCAATGGGTAAGGACAAGAGTCTAGAGCAAATGACCGACCAAGAGTAGCTGCCAATGCAATCGGATGAGGAGCTAAACGGAGGGGAATTAGTTGAAGAGCTAGACTCTCCAAAAAGAGAGGCAATTGTACCCTCACAACCTAGCGAGCCTATTCAAAAGGCCACAACTATATCCCATGAGGACACACTAGAGAAAGAGAATGCTAAGGCCCAACCAAACACATCAACAATTGACCTAGTTCAGGGTCCCGAGTCTTCAAAGGATACACCTCCATTTCCCAAGAAAAAGAGATGAAAACAATGAAAACAATGGCAATTACAAGTGGTTGTAGATGCCAAGAAGATTGAGACCACCGATGGATGAACCCATTGCCATCTCTCCTAACATCGGTGAGACCTCGGACATATCCATGTATTCTAATAAGTCAAAGCAACCATTACCATCAATGGTTTCTTACAACACTCAATCCACTGACAAAAGAACTTGCATTGACCAATCAAGAGTGGATACAACACATTCACCATAGGTTGACAAAACTATAACATTCACATCTGAGGAGAACCATGACACATTAATAGCAAAGCCTCAAGAGAAACATGAAAACCTCAAAGACATAAGCAACCCTAGCATTGACCAATCTTGCTCATCTAGGCCTAAGTCCCCTAGTTATGCTAAAGCCTAGGAAAACTCCTAAAACCTTGCATGAGATAGCAACCAAGCAAGCCTTCATAGAACATAGAAGTGTCACAAAGTTCTTGACTAAGTTGGATGCTAAACTCAAATTATTTGCATGTGTCTACGTCCTTGCAGACATGGGCACATTCCCTAGGGAGCAACTTGGGGAATTCTTGCCATATCCGCTATCCTAGGAAGAGCAAGAATATCTTAACGAGCACTATGACAAGCTTTTAACCGAGCAAGCCTTCATAGAACATAGAAGTATCACAGAGTGCTTGATTGAGTTGGATGCTAAACTCAAATTATTTGCATGTGTCTACGTCCTTGTAGACATGGGCACATTCCCTAGGGAGAAACTTGAGGAATACTTGCAATATCCGCTATCTTGGAAAGAGCAAGAATATCTTAATGAGCACTATGACAAGCTTTTACATGAACACATGCAACTCATCTCTAATGAGAAGGCTGACAAACTACACTTAACTATGACATTCAACGATGTGCTTTGCCAACCAAATCTCTTAGAGATAGAGCAACTAAAGTAGCAATCGGAGGGTCAAAGTCAATTTGAAAAATATTGGTTTGAAAACCATGCTACAATGGCCGAACTTGGAGCCCAAATTATGATAGTCTCGGAGGAGCGACTAGCCAAATGGTGGCGGTCTCAAAGAGACCCAACCTATGTGGCACCAACTTCCTTTTGAGTACTAATTGTCGTTCGGGGTATGGAATTAGCCGGAACTAGCCAAGAAAACTCTCTGATTGATAAAATTCTCACTGAGGAAGAGCTATATGTTGTGAGTAGACTTGGACAAGGTACCATGCTACTCGATGTTACAAAATATATGTTGTTATTGAGTAGGTTGCCATGAGTACTGGATGTATGTGCCACACTCCAATACAATCCTGCTGAGTTCTACAATTGGTTTTTATCCTCACGAAGTGACATGGACTCATAAATGTGTACATAAATAAACAATGAGTTTTGTAACTGTGTACACACAAAAAAAAAAGCCAACACACATACAAGTAATGAAAATCAAGCGCAAGAAGAAAATTGTGGGCTTGACAAGCAGAGCTCCTCGATTCCTCCTCTCACCACGCGTCTAGAAGTCATGTGACCATTTCCTACCACCTCAGGGCAGGAACTTACCATTCCCACCTCCAAGTGGAGGGCATGCAACCCTCATTGCCACCATTGGAAGCCCTGGCCAACACCTCTAAGGGTGTAGATTGGGCACTGTCCCCTCCTATAGGCTTTCCCCCTTTTTAGTAAATTCCTCTGGGAACGAGCTGAATATCGAAGTGGAGGGAGTCCGTGAGGTCAATCAGATGAGAAGTCAGGAGCTCAATGTCTTCTTCTCCTCCATTATTCTTCTCTATTTCTCCAACAGTCCACACCCACAAAATGGTATCCTCAAAAGATAGATACCCCAAACTTAAGGACACTTTATATACGATTGTACTTTAGATACATACAACCATAGGATATGACATATTTATCAACACTTCCCCTCAAGCTCAGAATGAGCTTGCACACATAAGACTCCAAGTGCACTCCTGAAGTACTCAAACTTATCTTTACCTAATGCTTTGGTAAAGATATCAGCAACTTGGTTATTTGTTTTCTCATGGAGCAAGTCAGTCTCTCCATCAATGACTTTTTCTCTAATGAAATGATAGTGCACTTCTATGTGTTTTGTCCTTGTATGGTAGACTGGGTTCTTTGCCAACATAATGCTGCTAACATTGTCACAATACATAATGACTCCACCATCAATCTCTATGCCCATGTCATGGTTTCTGCATAAACTGACTTATCAATCCAACAGCATACCTCAAGTCTGGTCTTGTAATGGTCAAGTAGATAAGACTACCAACCATCTTTCTGAACATAGTGACATCCTCAACATAAGATCCATCATCCATCAACTTAACATTTTGATCCAATGGTGTATCAACCGGTTTGCATCATGTCATGCCATATTTTTCCAACATCTCCAATGCATATTGCCTTTGTATCAGCCATATACCATGAGGTGTGTCAATAACCTCAATACCCAAAAAGTATCTCAACAAACCAAGGTCCTTTATATCAAACTCTGTATGTAACCCATGCTTGACTTTAGTAATTGCCTTCTCAAGTGTACCTGTAATAATGAGATCATCAACATAGATGACCACAACAACCATACCATCTTCTGTATGCCTCACATAAAGTGAATAATCAGCTTTGCTCTGCTGAAATCCCATACTGCATAAGAATTTGCTGATTCTATCACACCATGCTCTTGGTGCTTGCTTCAGTCCATATAAAGCCTTCTTTAACCTGCATACATAATGTGGGTATTTTGGATCCACATAGCCCTCTGGTTGATCCGTGTACACTTACTCTTCTAAGTTTCCATTCAAAAATGCATTTTTCACATCCATTTGATAAAGCTTCCAACTATAGATAAAAGCCAAAGCAATTACTGACCTCACTGTCGTCATTTTAGCTACTGGACTGAACGTTTCTTCATAGTCCAAACCATAAGTTTGTGCATATCCTTTTGCAACTAGCCTTGCTTTATAGCTTTCAAGAGAACCATCCGATTTACATTTGACCTTATAAACCCATTTACATCCAATGGACTTCTTGCCATGAGGTAGTTTCACCAAATCCCAAGTCTTGTTTTTCCCTAGTGCATCCATCTCTTCATCCATTGCTTGTCTCCACTCTTTGCTCTCTGATGCTTCTTCAAAGCAAGTAGGCTCCACATGTTGTACATAAGAAACCATGTATGCATAATGCATCTTCATGAACCCATTATAAGTCAATCTATCAACTAGATACCTTACCCTTTCTGACCTTCTCAATTGAGGTGCACTACCGTGTGTCTCATCTAATCTAGCATGTGTTGGCACATACTTTCCTGCACTTCTAGTGCTAGGTGTTTTAACATGCAGAATGCCATACTCGTCATCTATAGATTCATCTTCTAAACTTTCAGCCATAGGTCTCTTTCCTTTTGCAATTTCTGCACTCCTTTTTGCATTTCTCAATCTACCACTCCATGGACTGTAGCTACCACTACTTTCCACATTCTCTTGAGGTCCTGAAGCACCTTCCACATGTTGATTTTCAGCCTTATTTTTTGCTGAAATTTTCCTTCCATAGCCATCATCATCATTGCTTTCATAAGAATCAACATCCACTGCAATTTTGGGTTTGTACCATGATTCATATTCACTGAATCTGATGTCCCTGCTTATGTATACTTCCTTACTCACTGGATCATAGCATTTGTATCCCTTCTTCTCATCAGGATATCGAAGGAAAATGCATTTTGCAGCCTTAGGTTCCATCTTGTTTCTCAAATCATCCGGAACATGAACATAACAAACACATCCAAAGACTCTAAGGTATGCAACAGTGGGTGTCCTACCATACATTCTCTCATATGATGACATATTATGAGTCAAGGCTGTAGGTGTTCTATTCATAATGTGAACTGCAATATGCACTGCTTCTGCCCAATATGGCAATGGCATGTTCATTTGGTTCATCATTGCCCTTGCAACCTCTGCAATAATCCGATTCTTCCTTTTAGCCACACCATTTTGCTGAGGTGTGTATCTGCATGTCAATTGCCTTTTGATACCATGATCTCTCAAGAAGTCACAAAACTCATATGACATGTACTCTCCACCATTATCTAACCTCAAACATTTTATGTAGCATCCAAGCTGCTTTTCAGCCATAGATTTAAATTCCAAGAACTTTTCAAATGCTTCACTTTTATGCTGCATAAAGTACACCCAAGTAATTCTGCTAAAATCATCAATGAAAGTGATATAGAATCTACATTTTCCGCTCATGGAAACATTTTGACATGGCCCCAAATATCTGATTGTATTATTTCCAAAGGATAGCTGCTTATTCTCTCCCTCTTTGGAAATGGCAATCTAGACTGCTTGCCAAATTGACAAGCCTCACATACATGATCAAAATTCACATATCCAAAATGCAGTAGACCACGGACTATCTGTTTCGATTGCATTTGCTTCAATCTTTGAAAATTAACATGACCAATCCATCTATGCCATAATTCCACATCCTTATTTTGCCCATGTCCTCTCTCAACATACATAGAGTTTTGAATCACTGGAGTACCTGCATCCAAAGCAAACAATCTCCCTTTCTTTCTACCATGAGCAATCACCCTGCCAGTTCTCCCATTATGGAACTCTTCAATGAAACATCCAAACTTATTGAATCTCACCTGCAATCCTTAATCTGACCGATGCTAAGTTCTTAGTTATTCTAGGCACATAAAGTACATCACCAAGCTTGTTCTCAATCCCATCTTTAGTAACAAGTGGCACACTACCAATATGAGTAATTTTGTGTAAAGTATCATCACCAATGGCAACATATTCATCATTCTGCATTTGCTCTTTGCTATCAAACCACTTAGCATGATGAATCATGTGGTTTGTAGCTTCTGAATCCAAAAACCAATCATTCTCACGAAGAGGGTGAGTTATGCTCCCAAGCACATGCTTCATAGCAAATAGGTGACCTCTAGGCGATCCACCTCTAGGTCCATAACCTGTGCCACCATAAGTGCTTGCATAGTGGCCATATTGGGCCCTTCCACGACCCCTAGACATGGCATTCTGTTTTTGATAATAATCCCTCTCAAAGTGACCAAACTGCCCACAATAATGACAAGTGCCATCTCTTTGTGAAGAAGGACTGGAGCGTCCTCTACCTCTAGGGAAAGATCTCCCCTGCCTCTATGCATGAAGTCACCATGACCAAAGTTACCTCTTCCACGAGCAAAACCATAATTACTACGACCAAGTGAAGAGTCTCTAGCTCTAGATGAGCTGCCACGACCTCTCTGGTGATAGAAAACATTGTTTCCACCTGCATTTTTGCCACTGCTAGATGCATTCAATCCCAACTTGATTTCTTCTGTAAAGTAGCAATCCAATAAGCTCCTCAAAGTTAGGCATAGAGCCTCCTCTAACAGAAATAGAGGTATCCAAATATTTGAAAGCTGGTCCAAGTCCATTTAGTGTCACAAACACTAAATCATCATCATCAACAGGTGCATTAATGGATGCAAGGTCTTCTGCAATTTGCTTGATTTCTGCCACATAGTCACTGATACTGTGATTGCCTCTCCATGCATCATGTAATCTCTACTTGAGTTGTATCTTACAAGCCTCTGTACATGTTCCATACATTTTTTCTATGATTTCCCATGCCTCCTTACAAGTACTTGCCTTTTTTATATGAGGAGTCAATGTTTTTGAAATACATATGGAGATCCAATGCAAAACCTTCCTATTCTTCCCTGTCCAATCCTTGTACACTTTCTTTTGCTCTTCAGTTGGATGTTCAGGAACTTCTAGACATTCATCATCACCTGTTATGAGGTCCCATAGACCTCTACCCATAAAAAAAATTCTCCATCCTGTAAGACCAAACACTATAGTTGTCTTTGGTCAATTTTTCTCCCACAATCTGAGTGATCTATGTTGTGTCAGACATTATGACTGCTGCAAATTCAGAAGAAAACAACAATACAACCTGTCTAGAAATGGTATTCAGCAGTATGCCCCAATGACTATAGTCCAAGAGACTAAATCCTGTGATGGAAGCGCATCACACACTTCTCACACTTTTGCAAGCACAACACATGTAGTATACATGCTCACAAATGTAGCACCTAGCACATCAGATACTGTCCATTGTACTGAATTGTACCCCTATAGTAACCACTCAACTTAGAGCAGCATGCTAGTAAAATCGATTTCCAAAGCAGCTGTTCCACTACATTCCACATGAACTCCAGCTTCCAATCTTTCAATCATCTTTGATAAGGTTGCTAGGCTCACTAAAGACATACTTTGGCAGGTCATATTTAGCACCTCTTTCATCGTAACATATTGACAAATCCTCTAACGTGACAATGATGCCTGCACTGTCTACAATAGCCTATGCAAGGCTCAATTCTGCTTCTGCTGCAGCATGGAGAGCATCCCAAATTTCTTTCTTCCCTCCATAGTGAGGAGCAGTGTCCTAGAACTCATCCCGCATTTGCATCAATTGTGCTCGAGTGATTGGCTCAGTATGCTTCCAGGGCTTTCGCTTTTTTTTAGCTTTTTCCCATGACCTTCAACAGGCTTCTTGTTGGCTCAATATGCGAAGAAGGCGGCTACTGCTAAGGATGAGGCCCCATTTACCAGGCTTTCTTGGATGATAACTTCCTCACGGGGTCCCTACCTCTACCCTTCCTCGATGCTGCCCACCTCTCTAGCAGCCTCCTTCTTCACAGAGTATGCGGAAGCAAATCGTTACCAAATCCAGGAGGTCATTGGCAAAGGAAGCTATGGCCTGATGTGCTCAGCCATTGATACATATACAGGACAGAAGGTAGCAAGCAAAAAGATCAATGACATATTCGATCATGGTACTAGTCATGTCTCGAAGGGGAATAGCTCACCTCTAGTATTCCAATTATTCAGTGTCTCTTGGAACAGAATGGAAAGAACATGTCATTCGATGCCTGCGGTATCCACGAGCATTGGTGCTTGTATGTCCTCAATGAAGCGTTCCTTAAAGCTGCAGTATCAGCTGCTTACCTTCTCTCAAATCTGATGTCTACAACTTCACCTTCAGGTGCATACACAAAGCTGGATGCTTTAACACTCTCAATAGTGCACATTGTCTCTCCTAGTTGATACTTTGCTCCCACCTCAGGAAGCTCAACATAGACAACATCACCTAACTCTTCCACAACAAGGAAGCCAATCCCATTGTTCCCTGGCCACCTTCTCCACAGCAAAGGAAGTCAATCCCATTATTCCTTGGTCACTTGCTTCTCTAATACCAAATGAAAACCGAAGTGGAGGGAGTCCGTGAGGTCAATCAGATGAGAAGTCAGCAGCTTAATGCCTTCTTCTCCTCCATTATTCTTCTCTATTTCTCCAACAGTCCACACCCACAAAATGGTATCCTCAAAAGATAGATACCCAAACTTAAGGACACTTTACATACGATTGTACTTTAGATACATACAACCATAGGATATGACATATTTATCAACACGATCCTTGCTCCATTCAATCATAGCCAAATCATAGCCAATCCACACAACTTGGCATGAGCAAAGATCTACTACCGACTGGAATCTGTTCCACACTTGAGGCAAGTCGAGTATCATCACAGGGGCCCTCCCCTCTACAGCATGTACTACATGCCTCACCTCACTCCTCGTCATATGTGCATGTTAATCAGCTATTTAATCTCTCTCGTGTAAGTAGCTCTGTCTTGCCTCAAGGTCTAACCTTTGGTTCACATTTTGCAGGTTCCTCAACAGTGGCTAGTCATGGAGTACCCCATGCCACTGGCCTACAAGGAAGCTCTCGTCCACAGAAGGGAGTACATGGTGCAGGCTTCGCCAATGGAATGCTACATACCCACCCTGAAGAAGTATTTGCTGAAATGAGGCCCAAAGAGAAAACGCCCAGGACGCAGGTCGAACGTAAGAACTCCTCCCCAAACCAAGAAGAGAAAGGTTCAAAGGAATGCCCGGAGGGTACCAACCCACGACGTGCGGACCTTCCACATACGCTCGGGAACCAGATGCTCGAAAGAGGAAAAAGAAGAAAAAATCAAGAATGAAATTTTTGAACTGTCCCAAAGCATTCTTAATACGGCAACAGCCAGGGACTACACCATTTGGATTCCAGTCGATGCCTTCTCTACCTTGCCTGATTGGAACTCACCACCAACAATAACTCCACTGGCTCCACAAGGGTTAACACAACATGTCAACTAGATAGTAACCCTCATGGCATCATCTCCAATAGCTCTCAAGATAGCCCGAATCAATATGCACAGCTCTCCTCGACTGCTCAGACTCTAGCCCCTCACATGATGGATTAGGACGATGGTTCGCATGTAGTACCTCAGTCATCTAGTCACCCGAACTCACCTCACCTCTTACAAGTGGAATAGCCCTAATTTTGTATAAGATGCTTACCAACTGGCTATCTTGCCATGACTTTTAGTCTTTAGGTGGTTAAAAGGGGCAGGTTTCCTAGCTATACAAACTTTCCTTACCTACTTCTAATACATTTCACGTCTTTAACGAAAAAGATAATCAAGCGCAGGTACTATGCATCGAAGTCAACACCACGGGATTCAGATAAGTGATGTCTCTTTGAGTTGCAACTGCTCATTATAGTTGAAGCATATGACTTGCATGTACTCTCACAAGTTGTCAAGTGGATACAGGACGACACAAGTCTCTGTACGAAAGCATTCAATGTCCAAGTTACCACAAGACCACCAACCCCACCAAGAGCCATTATAGAAAAAACAACAAAAATACCAAGAACAAAGAGCCATGATGGAGCCCCACTAATGGAAGAGAAAATCACCCCTTCAAAAAGCACACATGGCATTTGAGCATGGTCCAAAGCATAGTCATTGACTACTCTTCCTTTCTGAGCCAAACTCTACATTCGGCTCACTACAATTGCTACCTCGATTGTTCCGATGTCTAATAAGTTACAAAGAGCCTTTGGATCTTGACATTTCCTAGTCCAAATGAAAGGTTGATAGCCTCAATGTGTTGCATTGGTTGTATTCATTTTATCCCAAAAAAAAACAAGAGAACAAAGAAAAAGAGAGAAATCAACAAAAGAGAAAATAAAAAGAAAATAAAATAACAAAAAAGAAAGAAAGAAAGAAAGAAAGGAAAAAAGCACTCACGATCACAGCACAGCACCTAGGGGTCCTCAAATTAGGTACATCTAGTGACCTTGGTCGACTGGCTTCGTCCCTAGTTCCCTAGCCCTTTACACATCCCCCACAATGGTTCACGGCACATCAAGGGTAGGACATACCTAGGGAGCTTGTCTCGCCTATGGTTAGACTTGTCACCCCTGAACTATTTGCACAATTCTTTTTCGCACTCTATCTCAGTAGTACCATTGCAATCCATAGTGGTAAGCAAGGCACGAAAGACCATGGAAAGTACACCATACTCTTTGAACAATACAAGTAGCCACCAGCTATGAAAAGCTAAGGCATCAATGAGCTCAATTATGCTACATCGTGTTGTCAAAATTGCAAATGATGTCTCAAGAAGCCTTCTGTGTACTTCTCCTCAACATCGACAATTTTTTCCACCCTATAGAACCCTTGCTTCATCCACACATTGCTATGATGAACTAGACCATAATCTTCTAACTACGTGTAATATCTACATATGCACATGCACTCACATAATATCTGCACCACCATTTATACATAGTTTGGGTCCTCAAGTGCAGGACATTACTCTCAGCTCATCGCCTAAAGTACATAGTTTGGGTCCTCAAGTGCAGGACATTACTCTCAGCTCGTCGACCTGTCTCCCAAACTAATCAAATTATGTCTTGTGCACGATAAGAAGACTAGCACTATCCCCAAGGAGAGACCACATATGAGAGGTTTTTCAATTGCAGGTATTGAAGACTCCAACAAAAGTACCATCAGCTCTTCATCAACACTCAACTCTGAAATCTTGTCCTTTATCATCATGCAAGCCTCGTTGCCTACTATAGAATCCCTAGAACATCAACACATGTGCCAACCCATCCATGAGTGCAACTCCCACCAAAAACTAGCACTATCACCAACTTCAACAACCCTATCACCAACCAATCAGACCAAAAAAGTGCCACCAACCACCTTCATCCGCACCACCACCAAAACTCCTCCAAGGCAAACTATAGCAATCCCTTTCACCCACGTCTTTGGTGCATGCCCAAGCCTACTACCTACAACGGTGAGTGCCATGGGACTGGCACTCGTCTAGCAGGGGGTAATGTTAACCCTCAAACAAACAAGGTGGAAAATTTAGAAAATCTAAAGCAAAAGACAAGGCCAAGGCAAAAGTGAACCGGAAGACGAAGACACGCCAAGAAGAATCTGGAAACACAAGAAGTGCAAAAATTCCTAAATCAAGGAAAAATGTACACAAGACAAAGTGCATGTCAACACTATTGTAAAAGAGTGCAAGGCGCACCATGATTTATTTTAAGAGCGTTGCTCTCACCTGTGCAATTTGTAAAGGTAGATAGGCGATAAGAAGGAAGCTAGGAAGATAGGATGTGAGAAAGGTCCTAGGCCACGCTCGGCCATGAAAAAATGGGAATAAAGGGATGATTGCCCAAAAGGGATTTAGGGTTTTGTATATAAAGTTAAAAAGAGAATGAGAAGCTCATTCTTGTGTGTGGCCAAAAGTAGCTCTCTTCTTCTTCTTCTTCTTCTTCTTCTTCTTCTTCTTCTTCTTCTTCTTCTTCTTCTTGCTTGCTTGCTTGAGCTTGTGGTGGAGAGAGGGAGTGTGAGAGTGTGAGGGAGTGAGGGTGAGAGACCGTGGTGGAGAAGCTCTCCATCTTCTCCTCTCTTCTTCTCTTCTCTTCTCTTCTCTTGCTTGTGGCAATGGAGCTTGGAGTGTGGAGCTTGAGGATCAAGCTTGCTGGAAGCTTGCACTTGGATCGTGGAGCTACCGGAGTGCTCAGGAGAGGAGACAACTCAATCAGGCATGGAGGTAAGCTCACTATACTCGAAGATACATAGTGCGTTGGCTATGTGAGAGGTAGCCATTAATGCTCGGCTTGGAACTCTTGAAACAATAAGCGGTCCATGGGTCTTGGTGGTTGCCCCTACACTCTCATTGAACCCCTTGAAGTGCCAATTCTAGGAAAAGCATGGATGCATCCAAGGGCACGTAGTGTCAAAGAATGGCATTGCCATTGACTTCTCGAAAGTTAGGGTTATCATCGATCTTCCACCACCAACTGATTACAATGAAGTTTAGTGCTTCCTAGATCATACAAGGTATTATCAATGATTTGTGTTGAACTATGCATTGATTGCCAGACCTCTATACAAATTGTTGATAATATTTGAATGGACCAAGAAATGCCAATGCGCATACGAAGAGTTAAAGAAGGCTCTAACCATAGCACCAATCTTAAGAGTCCCAAATTGGACCATAATCTTCCATATTCACATTGACGCCTCAAATTTTTCTCTATGGGAGCTATGTTGTGCCAGCCTCCTGAACACAATTTAGACTTCTAGTGAGCTTTGCTAGCAAACAACTCATGAATATTGAAATGAACTACTCCAATACAAAGAGGGAAGGGTTAGCCATGGTATTTGTTGTAAGAAAATTTTGGCATTACCTTTTGGCTACACCTTTTGTCTTCTTTGTTGACCATCAAGCCTTGCTTTATCTTGTTAACAAACCCTGTGCTACGTGACACATTGCTCAATGGTTACTTCTACTTCTGGACTTTGACTTCTGTATGGTTCCACACAAATGGAAATAGCACTATATGGCTGACCATATGTCTCACATGCCCATAGGACAAGTTGTTGGATAGGGCATCACAGACGACTTGCCTGACGCACATCTATTCAACCTATCTAGTAGCAAAAGGGACTTGTTTAGCGTTGACTTAATGCCATACTAGGCAGACAACATAGTCCAAATGCTTGAGCACAGACTACCTAAAAGACCCATCAAGAAGGCCGGACTTAGGCAACTCATCCTTAAAATACAACCTTATCAGTTGATAGCAAGACAACTCTATAGGTTAGGGCAAGATGGCTTGCTATGTAGGTTCGTGTGCAAACACAAGATGCATGGCGTGCTTACAGAAGTACATGGTAGAATTGCATGAGGGCACTTCAGCGGCGATAGGACGGCCCACAAGGTGCTGCTGTCTAAACTATGGTGACCTACTCTTTTTTGAGATGTAGCATGATTTGTAAAGCACAGTGATGAGTGCCAATAGACCAAGACATGTGTTTGTATGGACAAAATGGAGCTAAGTCCAATCATTGCAAGACATCCATTCGAGAAATGGATAAATTGACTTCATTGGGCCAATTAGCCCTAAGGCATAGTATTCACACGCCAAGTACATCATCATCGCTACAGATTATCTCACAAAGTGAACAAAAGCACGAGCCACGAGGAAAAACAATGCTAGAACTACTACAAAGTTCCTTTGGGAGCAGGTGATCTCACAATTTTGGCTACCCCATTGAATTAGTTAGTGTTTAAGGCACACACTCATTAATGAAGTGATCACTCACCTCCTATTGATCTTTCTAATCATCCATAAAAAATCCTCACTCTACCACCCTCAAGCAAATGGCCAGGCTGAGTCTACTAATAAGATATTAGTGAACGTCCTAACCAAAGTAGTCTCTGCCTTGCCGCATAGCGACTGGGACAACAAACTTATGGCACCCTTATGGGCCTATCAAACAGCCTATAAAATAGTGGTAGGACAAACTTCCTTCAAGTTAATGTACGATACTGAAGCCATTCTACTTGTAGATTTCTTTGTCTCGAGCTTGAGAGTAGCCATCCAAGAGAGATGGGATGGAAAGGAGGCATGGACGGAGCATCTAGTCGAGTAGAATGCTTATCAGAGACTTGACTTTTTGCCACCCATGCATTGATTTGCAAAAAGGCACACCCCTACTGCAAGAGTTGGTTTGACAAGCACGTCAAGCAGCCAGAATTCGAGCATGGTGACTTAGTGTTGTTGTAATTAATAAAAGGCCATATATAGAAGATGAAGTTTAGGGGATTAGAGCCTTTCCAAGTTCACACTATCAACAACCGAACCGGCAATCTAGAGCTCAAGACCCTAAATGGAGAGGGCATAGGCTTTTTCAATAGTAGCCATAAAAATATGTACTACCCTCCCACACATCCACTATACAAACCTCCCATGCTAGAGCCCCTTGTGAAGGTCCGAGTTGGCGCATTAGCAAGAATTGATGAGAAGGAGGAAGATGCAATAGCACCTGCTCCTTACCTGTGCATAACAGTCACTGCCCAACAAACACATACCTTTGATGCATTGATTGATGAGGGATTCAATTTTAATATATTAACTCACGATCATTGGACTCAAATTGGTCGCCCACAACTACAACCTATCAATGCTAAACTTAGCCCATTTGGGTGCCGGTTGTATGCCCTTTCAAGAAAGTACAAAGTTGCAGTCTCTATCAAGACTGAAAGCATGCCTGTACTTTTTTATGTATTTCCGAATACAAAAGATGCTAGTAAGGAATTGCTATTAGGACGCTCATTTAAAAATCAAGCATATTTTAATGTTGACTTTATGAGTCTCAGTATATTCGCCTTGCTATTGGCAATGTACGAATGGTCATGGCTTTAAAGGGTAGTGGGGCTCCATCAAAGCCCACGAGGCCACTGATAAACCCACCACCAAGCCTAAGAAGGGGGGTTGAGACTTGTCACAACCTACCAAGCCACACTACCAACAAACTGTTGAGATCAAAGCTAAAACCCCTAATCCACGATTCAATTGGGTGCTTAAGCATCAAGGACTGCCATTTAGGACCATACAACCATGACCTCACAAGCCAAGAAAATCATACTCAAAACCCAAGAGGGAACAAAGAAACTATAGGCACCAACAAACTATCAAGCCACAATGGGTCCCCAAGACCTTATTGCAAGCACAAGACTATGACAAGGGCAATGACTAGATATGGGTGCCTAAACCAAGGGGGTCGACGGCACTATTCAAACACCACCCTCAAACTTGACCACACAAAGCCCCACAATAGATCAAGCATTAAAGCCACAAAAAACTCAAGCTACAAAGCCCATAGAGCCCAACACTGTTAAGCTTGCAGTGCCTCAATGAGTTTATCCAAAGCTGCAGCTTGTCGACTCCAAACCAACCCAACCTAGAACTACTAGTGCCCCTAAAGCCTCACAAACATTTGGCAGCACAATGGTACAATCTCAAACCACACTTAGCACACAAGAGGCTAAACCACACACTCACGAGAACTATAGACACAAATCGCTGCTTAGCTGTAGAGTCTAGTCAAATCCTAGCCTCTGGTAGGTCTTAAACCCTCTTACAAATGACGATCAATTCTTACCTTGGCCACAGACTTAGCTGAAAATACAAGGGATGACTTGGTTGTTTGCCTTCGGCGTTTGGATGCCACATTTACCACACTTGCTAAAAGCTATGACCGATTAGACCTAGGTCTTTTAGATGAGCCTTTAGCAATGGAGGTACGCACAATGCCTTGCTTATGGAAAAAATAAAAATTTGTATTCATTAAGGCTCCCCAAGCAGTTGAGAATAAAAGAGGAATCCAAGAGATCTGAAGAGGAGAGAAGGAGGAAAGTAGAGGAAGAAGCCGAGGAGCTAAGGGGGAGAGAAGAAGAAGACATGGCCCTAGCCATCCGCCTATCAATGGAGCAGCTCTCAAGGGAAGAAGAGCTAGTTGCCATGAGCCCACCCAAATATAAAGGCCTAAGTTCTAGCACCCAAGTGCTAGAAGCTGTAGCACCGCTAGTTACGAAGGGCAAGGGTAA
Organism: Lygodium microphyllum; assembly: GCF_053477565.2. Lineage (NCBI taxonomy): Eukaryota > Viridiplantae > Streptophyta > Polypodiopsida > Schizaeales > Lygodiaceae > Lygodium > Lygodium microphyllum. Next base: position 140,612,761 of record NC_141136.1, read on the forward strand.
AGGTCTGTTGCACCCACTTCTAGCCAGCCTAGTGTCGACCACCACAACGACCCAAGGCTCTACACCTAAATTTGATGCCAGCAACATCATGTCCTATGTGCAGTTTTTGGTCAACAAAGAAATGGCCCAGGAGGGAGGTGAAGGAGTTCCAATGACAGGGACAAAGTGACCTACGGTAAAGCAGATGTCAAGTCGAGGCAGGATCCTAAAAGATAGAGAATTGAAACATCCACAACCACCACCCCCACCACACTGTCGTCGTCGACAAACTATGATGACTATGTTAAGGAACTTTTGTCTCACAGCTTAAGAGAGCAAAAGATGAAAAGAAAATAGTTGTTGCTAACTTAGAGGATGCTAAAAAGGAGACTATGGTATCCTTTCAATTAGAAAAAACCCACCAAGTGGCCATGTTTGAAAGAGAAACACATGAGTTAAAGGAAAAGCTCAAGGCCAAGGAGGAGAATAAAGGTGGCAAGCAAAGCTCGTTGAAGAAACATAGGCTTTGATGAGCATGCAACAACTGAATGGAGAGCTAGTACTGTTATACGAAGAACTACAAGGGGAGAGGAAAAACATCTAGGATGCCACAAAGTTATTGGAAGCAACAAGAGAAGAGAGGGCTCGAAGGGTATCAATAAGACATAGAAAATTTGAAGAAGAAGGTCGCCTTAGATCTAGAAGAGTAGAAGAGATTAGAAAGGGAAATCTTAGAAATAAGAGCAAAGGCTAATGATCCTAGCTCAAAGGCAGGGAGAAAGCTTTGAAGAAATGAAAAAGAAGGCAAAAGAATGGACAACCAGAAGTGAAAGAATAGTAAAAGACCTAGCATGTCATCTAGCTCATGCAGAAGGGGACAAGGTCCTCGCAGAGAGTAGGGGAGAGGCTGCACAAGTGACCTTAGAGACCCAACAACGCACCTTCCTCAACACTATCATGGATGTCACCCAAACGGAAGAAGGAGAGACCATTGATTCATTGAAAAGAAAGTTGGGGATTTCCCACATGGCCTTGAGACATAGGTTGCATATGCCACCACAAGCAACAGGAGTTAGCCTAAGCCTACAAGATCAAAGGAATTATTTGTTGAGAGCAAGCTTGACGATGCAAGAAGTGGATGCCCTAGGATTCGCCGAAGGAGTACCATAGGAACACAAGGAGGAGGAAGAGGCAAAACACTTTGAAATGGGACAACAAGAGGAGGTAGTCCCACAACCTCCTTCCCCATGACGTGAAGTGCAATAGCAGGTGGACACCCCTACTAACAAGAAAGCTGAGCTCAAAAAGAAGAGAAAGTCGATGCTAGAGAAAGCATGAAGGAGGTTGAATGCTCAACCAACAGTGGTGCCAATAGCACCCATCCCGCCAAGGGAAGACTGCTTCTCCCGATAAATTATATTGTTGAACTCATATTCTTGGAGAAAATAGAGAATAACCATGAACTATTCGACTTTAATTTCCGATTCCCCACCACATTGAGCAAGGTATTATCAATGAAGGTGGTGGAAGAGGTAATTAATGTCAGAAGGAGGTTGGGAGATAGGTGGACCTTTGAGAGAGAGAAGAATCCTACCCAATGGAGAATAGAGGCTCTAGACTATTGGGAGGAGAACAAAGTCTATGAAGTGCCCAAAATAGTGAAGGGATATGAGTGCCAACCAAAGTAGAGGAGGCACATCTAGGAAGGCAACACGAGTGCCCAAAATAGTGAAGGGATATGAGTGCCAACCAAAGTAAAGGAAGCGCATCTGGGAAGGCAACATGAGTGCTTAAATGTCATTTTGTAATACCCTACCCTTCAAATGAAATAATCCTACTTTCATGCCATATCCAAGAAGTGTAGGAGTGGATTGCAATCTAGACATCCACCGTCAATATGACTTTCCAAGAATATACAATGTCAATGCCATCAAGCCTGAGGAAGCCCTCACTTTCACACTGCAAGACCTATACGACTCAATAGCTCACTTCCTTAATGAATTCACTTCATGCCTGGACCCAACCTTCCTAACTACGTGTAATTATCTTGGATTACTTAGAGTACTATTAAAGCAAGAGCCTACATCATCGCAAGAGTACCGCCTACCACCACTCCTTTTTGATCCAAATGGCATAGACAATTGTGATATGACTTGGCTAATGATGCGAGCTACTTGTTGGGGTAAAAGGCCCTTGGGCCTGCCCATGTACAGTGACCGCCCATATTCTTTATTCATATATATGAGATAGTGCAATAAGGTTGTCATATCATTCTTGACAGCACCTACATTGTGGGTGCTCTTCTCTCTCGCATCTTCCTCTTCTCCTTCTCCACTGCCATTACATCCCCTTTAACTGGTATTAGAGCTTTGGATCAGAGCTTGATCATGGAGCTTGACCCAACATTACTTAGCATTACTTCAGCCCGGATTGAAGACCTAGAGCTTGGAGCTTCAATGCCAGCCATGGCTTCTTCCCCCCGAGGTAAGATTTCATCTCCCGTCTCTCCCCAGCCCTCATAGGCTCTTTGTAGGTGTTCCTGGCTTCATTGTGCACCTTGTATGGCCCCATTTGCCCCCTTATCCTCAAGATAACTAATAGGCCCCACAGTAGCAGCTCATTTTTTTTTGTGCATGTTTCAAAATCTAGCTCAAATTTTCCATTTTTTCTCATATCTCGGGCATCGGGAACCCGATTTAGGCAAGTTAAGAGTCTTGGGATTTTGGCATGATCTAGATGCAATGGCAATGTTAGATCTGCTAAATTCTGATCACATAATTTTTTGCAATAGATCTGAGTTGATTTACAGTAAGAAAATGTCATGCTCTTAGCTTATGTGATGCTTCCAAGGCTTGATATTTGATGCCCAAATGCTTTGGGGATGTTTGCCCAATGTTTTGAGATGCTTTGGGACTTAGTTTGAGCTTCCATAGCTCAATTTATGTATGGATTTACTGTTGTACATTGTTTGGGCATCAAGCTTTTATTAGGGATGGCTTATGCATAATGCTCTTTGTTGACATTCGGCTGTCTTGTTGGATGTATTGATGCTTGGTCATCATGGTTTATGCCCGGATATGCTATTTGAGAGCTATTGAGCCTTGATTTGGATGCGGACACTTTGTTTTTGGTTGGGATTTATGCTACCTTAGTTGACAGGTTATTTTACCTCTAGTTTGGTTATGCCTATGGTCTACGGGTGCTCCCATCTACTCAAGATGATACGCTGATGTATTTGGATGATGCCACTTTGATGTTTATGCTCCCAGATGCTTCTTGAGCAAAGAGGAGAGCTCGATTCTTGGTTCACTTTCATTTTCTTTGCAGCTGGCATTTCACTCGACAAGGTTTATGCCATGTGCTACCCATTATGGGACCGATGTCTGGTGTGGGTGCTTTTGGGTTTGGCTATAGTCATGGCAGATGTTTGGGCTTGAAGTGACTTGCATTTGAGATTTTTGTGGAGAAATTTTCATTTGGTTAGCTTATCACTTATGTAGCTTGGATGCTATTTGGCCCTCAATGCCCTGATTATGGATCTTGGATTTACTTGGATGCAGATACATGTTTGAGCAATGCTTGCTCAATTGTCTTGGTAGTTGGTTATTGAGCTTTCATTGCTCATAGATGCTTGGTTCTTTGTGGGTTACTCCTTGATCAGTGGACTTCTTGTCAGTGCTTGGGTTTAGCAATTGTGGCTTTGTTGCTTTTGTGTTGCCTAGATTCTATGCTAGTTGGGTTGCTTTTGCCCATATAGGTCAAAGAACAGTTGCTCTTGATGCTTACCCAGCTATAAACTTTGTCTACTATCATGTACTTTACAAAGCCACTTATTTGGATGTTGTTGTACAAATACTTGGGCTTCTCTTGGAGATTGACCATTACAAGATCTTATGCCACTTACATTGACTTGGATGCTACTATGTGGTCTGATGTAGTGCAGAGTCATGTTTGCCATTATGGTTATGGGCTGATTTCATGGCTGAATACAATATGCTCTTTTTATAGATGTCTTTCCTTTTACACTATTGTGGTTGGTTATGTCATGCACTTAGCTACGAGTCTTTTTCATATGGGAGCTTTTGCATCCCTGGTTGATGCTTATGTGCTTCCCTCTCCAGTGAGGATGGAAGAGTACTTGCAATAGCATGCTTCTACCCCTTGTTCTTCTACTGATAGTTGTCTTGATGAGCAAGTTCCCTATGTTGGGACAGCCCTAGACTCTTTGAGTTCTGTGGATGTGGATGTTATTGTGTTTTCGACCGTGGTTCCACAGCACAAAGGAGTGGAAAATGGAAAGAAAAGAAAATAGCAAAAAGGCACAGGATAAAAATAGAAAAAGGCGCCTTGACCGGCAACCAATCCCTGAAAAATTCAAATGATCGGACACGACCCGCAAGAAGCTTTGATGTTGGGCCAAGGCAACGAAAGAGGAAAATGCGCACCATTAAAATGCGGAAGCACCCTTGAATCTGTGTAAAAGAGTTCCAGGCTCGCTCTTGTGCAAAGTGTAGGCATTAGTTGGGAATAGGATAAATTAGAATGGTGGGAAATGGGAAAAAGGGCCTAGGCTACGGCTGGCCATGTAAAAGAGGAATGACCGCCCAAAAAGGATTTAGGGCTTTGTATATAAAGTTGAAAAAAGAGAATGAGAAGCTCATTCTTTGGTGTGTGGCAAAAAGGGTCTTCTTCTTCCTCTCTTCTTCTCTCCTCCTTGCTTGTTTGTGCTCTTGAGAGAGGGAGTGTGAGAGTGTGAGGGAGTGAGTGTGTGTGAGAGTGAGGGATCAAGAGGGTGAAGCTCTTCACCATCTCCTCTCCTCTTCTTCTCTTCTCTTCTCTCTTTTTCTCTTGCGTGCACGACTATGGAGGATGGAGCTTGGAGATGGAGGAGGCTTGAGGATGCTTGAGCTAGCATCAAGAGTCATGGAGCTACCGGTGTGCAAGAGAGAGGAGGGTACTCAATCGGGCATCAAGGTAAACTCACAACACTCGTAGGATTGACGGCACGTCGGCTAGGTGAGAGATAGCCATTAGAGCTCGCTTGGAACACTTGAAACGATAAGCGGTCCGTGGGTCTTGGTGGTTGAGTGAAAGCCCCCACATTTTGGTTCCATTGCCGGGACCAACGGATTCAAGCTTGAGCACTTCCGCACCTCATATCGAGCATCGAAGTAGGGTATTCATCCCTAAAACAGAGCTTGAGATAGGTAGGAAGTTGGGTGTTTTCGATCTTCAGAACAGGTAAGTATTTTGGGATATTCTGGTTGTTTGATGATTGGAAAACATGGAGAAATTAGTTCAGTGTTTTGCTTTCGATTTATGTTGTGTTTAGGGTAGGTTAATAGTAGAAAATCACACCCGAGAGGCAGAGGGTTGCTGTTGTGAAACAATGAGAAAATCGAGGAAAACAGGGGGAAAATGGAGGAAATGCGCATGTAAATGTGTAGGAAACTCTAGGAGAGTGATTTGTAGTGTTCAGGGAATGACCGGCAGGGTATAAGTTCTGGAAGGGCAAGAGAATCCCCATTTGCAACCAGGTGAGAGAGAGAGAGAGAGAGAGAGAGCGAGCTTGGGTGAGAGTTCAATCGACCAGGGCACGGAGTGACATTGCATTCGGTGATCCCCATGTACATAGATCTCTCCCTCACCACTCCAACCCCATTACTGGTGAATTTTGTGGTCAATAGTAATAGATATCTGGAGATCTTTGGGCGAATCCGTGCTCACAAGTTCGTCGGCCCAGCGGAATCGAACGCCCGACTCAGTGTCCGATTCCCAGAATCGGACACTCGGACAACCGTCCGATCAGACCACCCTGTCCGATTCGGACACTTGGACAACCCCATTACTGGTGAATTTCGTGGTCAATAGTAATAGATATCTGGAGATCTTTGGGTGAATCCGTGCTCGCAAGTTTGTCGGGCCGGCGGAATCGGATGCCCGACTCAGCGTCTGATTCCCACTCGGACAACCATCCAATTGGACCACCCTGTCCGATTCGAACACTCGGACAACCCGTCCGATTCGGACACTCGGATAGCCCGTCTGATTGGACCACTCTGTCCGATTCGGACGCTCGGAGACTCGGACGCTCGGACTCGGACCCACCCTGTCCGATCGGACAAATTAGGACACGTCAGCAATTGGACCACCTGCCCGGTCCGAGTCCCAAAATCGGGCCCGCTGTCCATAATCGGACCACCAGAATCGAACACTCAGACTAGCTCGTCCGATTTTAGAAATCGAGCCACCCTGTCCGATCGGACCATTCGGACGAATCGGACCACCCAAAATCGGACCCAGCCTAGAATCGGACCACCCTAGTCCGATTCATTGAACACTTGCCTGTCCGATTTTTGAAAATCGGACACTCAGACTCTAAGACTACCACTCAACTCTGACACACCTGGTCCGATTCCCAGAATCGGACCACTAGTAAATCGGACCACTGGTAAATCGGACGTCCGATTCCCAGAGTCGAACCAAAAAAAAAAAAGAGAAAAGAAAAAAAGAAAAGAAAAAAAAGGGAAAAACATCAAAACTTGACCCACCAAGGGACACACTGGAGCATTCCCCAGCGACCTACCCCCTAGTGAACAACGAGAATCAGCGCAGACCCTAGAACCCACTAGAACGGCCAAGACTTGAGTAACAAAGCCTATCAGGCCCGAAACGAGCGAGAGTGAGTAAGACGCCGGGAAATTGCTTGCAGCACTCCCGTTGAATTTTCACACTTGAAGTGCACTTAGGAAAGCTGAAAGCCTGATTGAGCACAAGTGCACAAGGAACAACACACTCATGATGACCATAAGTTGAGAATTGTATTTAGTAATTAAAGGAACTCGCTCAGATAAATCGCTCAAAAAACCCACCAATAGGAGATGACCCAAGACATAGACAAACACGCGAAGAGTAGGGTAGAACCAAGCAAGGAGCGCCAACAACAAGGATCTGTCACGACTAGTCAACCTGATCGAGAGCACAGCGAGGCGCAAGAATTCGACCATGATGGAAGAAAGCTCAGACCATCGGTCTACCGAGGAGCTTGATGTGAGTGTATTCCCAGACGCTATACGGTAGATGGTGAGCAGTTACGATGCACACGCCCGGTATGAGCATCGTGGCAAGACGGCAGATGCAATCATTGCAAACCTAGAGGAGGAGAGAAGTGTCAAGATTGTGGGAAAGAAGGAAGGAATCTCACTTGTAGCTTTCTTGCTTGCACAATGGGGGAATACACACAAGGGTGGAGGCTGAAAACAGTTTTCCTCTTCTTAGTTGTGTAAGCCAAAAGAACTCTCATACAAAGAAATAGAAGAACCCTATATATGAGTCTGAAACCAAACTCAAATAACTAAGGTGGCATACTAACTGAGCCATGAACTAGAATAGATAAGGATAGCTGTCATGTAGCTATTATTCATGGGCGGTGTACCAACCACATCTGCAACTGACACGTCGGTGACATAAATGCACAACGGTCACCCTGGCATATCACAAGTGGAGCTCGATATCTCAACACTCCCCCTCGAGGTCAATCCCAATTCCTGCACACCAAGCAGGTCTCTGAACTTGCGCAGCTTCTCTGCGCCCAATGCCTTCGTGAATATGTCAGCTATCTGATCCTCTGTGCTGACATAAACTAGATCAATAAGACCTAGTAAAACCCTCTCTCGCACATAGTGATAATGCACCTCAATGTGCTTTGTTCTAGCATGATAGACTGGGTTATTTGCCAAGTGTATACTACTCATGTTGTCACAATAAATGACAACTGGCCCATCTGTAGGCTGATGCATATCATAAAGTAGCTTATGCAACCAAGCTACCTCACATGCAGCCATTGTTGCACCCCTGTACTCAGCCTCTGTGCTCGACAAGGCAACTGTAGGCTGTTTCTTGATGCTCCAAGTGACTGCAGCACTCCCAAAAGAGAACACATATCCACTGATAGATCGTCTATCAGAAATACTACGAGCCCAATCAGCATCAGTGTATCCATGCAGTTGTATCTGAATCCTAGTCTCATAAAATAGTCCATACTGCAATGTGGACTTCACATACCTGAGTATGCGTCTAGCCGTATCCAAATGCGGTTTCCTTGGAGCCTGCATAAACTGACTTACCAATCCAACAACATAGCTCAAATCTGGCCTGGTAATAGTCATATAAATCAAACTTCCTACTATGCGTCTGTACATAGTAGGGTCTTCCAGAAGCTCACCTGCATTTGTGCTCAGCTTCACATTCTGCTCCAAAGGAACTGAAATAGGCTTACAGCCTGTCATCCCATATTTGGACAGCATGTCCAATCCATACTGCCTCTGCAAGAGCTGTATCCCACTTGGTGATCTAATCACCTCAATGCCCAAGAAATAACGCAGCTCTCCCAAATCCTTCATCTCAAACTTCTGCTTCAATAGCATTTTCACATGAAGGATATCTTCATCACTGTCACCTGTCATAATCAAATCATCAACATAAATGACAAGTAGCATAATACCTTTCTCTCTTTTTCTCACATAAAGTGAGAAATCTGCTTTGGAAATCTGAAAGCCAATAGTGACAAGATACTGTCCTATCTTGTCAGACCATGCTCTAGGTGCTTGCTTCAAGCCATACAAGGCTTTCTTCAACCTGCAAACAAACTTAGGATGAACAGCATGCACATAACCTGGTGGCTGCTCCATATAGACCTCTTCTTGCAAATCACCATGCAAGAAGACATTCTTTACATCCATCTGATGTAAAGACCATCCCTTTGATGCAGCCATAGCAATGACTGCTCTTACGGTTGCCATCCTTGCAACCGGACTGAATGTTTCTTCATAGTCAATGCCATATGTTTGTGCATACCCCTTGACTACTAATCTTTCCTTGTATCTGTTCATAGAACCATCTGCATTGTGCTTCACCTTATAAACCCACTTACAGCCAATTGTATTCTTACCTTTAGGCAAAGGTACTAACTCCCATGTAGCATTTTGCTTCCAAGGCATCCATTTCTTCATCCATGGCTTTCTCCCATTTTTCTTTTCCCATGGCTTGCTCAAAAGAAGTGGGTTCTGGTTCATGTATCACTTTGACCATATATGCATAGTGAATGGCTGTAAATCCATCATATTTCAACCTATCCATAGGATACCTAGCTCTCGTAGACCTACGCAAAATAGGTTCACTCCCAGGTGCTCTCAAAACATCCCTGGTCTTCCTTACTCCAGGTGTAACAATAGAAGGAATACCCAACTCATCATCAATGCTCTGTTCTGAGCCACTGGATTCACCATCCACATAAGAGTGACCTACATTCACATCAAACATGGGCTGATCAACCTTCTCTTTTCCTTTTCGTGATACTTGCATACCACTATCTGCATTGCTTTGAGAAGATTCTCCTGATCTCAATCTGCCTGTCCATGGCGAAGAATGTGAACCACTGCTAGAGGACGCTCCAGGTCCACTAATATTTTGTGACTGGTACTGTGAATTCTGTGCAGCATTACCATTTTATGCATCTACATCATCAATCACATTTACTGGTTTATACCAGCTACTCATCTCATCAAAAACAACATCTTTGCTCACTGTAAACTTACGAGTAGAAGGGTTATAACATCTATACCCTTTTTGCTGCAGAGAGTAACCAATAAAGATTCACTTCTCAGCTTTTGGATCCAACTTGGATCTCAACTCATCTGGCACATGTACATAGGCAATGCAACCAAAATTTTTCAAATGAGAAATATCTGGTTTCCTGCCAGTATACCTCTCCTCTGAAGTCATCCCATGTATTGCTGCACTGGGAGTCCTGTTCATTATATAGACTGCTGTAGCAATTGCTTCAGCCCAATAAAAAGGTAGGTCTTTTTCATTGAGCATGGCACGAGATACCTCTCCAATATGCCTGTTTTTCCTTTCTGCAATTCCATTTTGTTGTGGGGTATGACTGCATGAATATTGTTGCTTTATGCCATGCTCCTGCAGGAACCTTGCAAACTCATTTGAGAGGTATTCTCCCCCTCCATCTGACCTTAGGCATTTTATTTGTAGGCCTGTTTCTTTTTCAACCATAGCTTTAAGAGTTTTGAAATGCCCAAACACTTCACTTTTCTTTTTCATAAAATACACCCAAACTTTTCTGCTATAGTCATCAATAAAAGTGACAAAATAATGACAGCCTCCAAGAGATGCAGCTTTAGTAGTCCACACATCAGACTGGATTAATTACAATGGCTTCTCACTCTCTTGAACATGTCTAGGAAATGGTTTCCTTGCATGTTTTCCAAACTAACAGGCTTCACATACCTTATGCATTTCTGCAACCTTGAATTTAGGCAATCCTGCAACAATATTTTGGGCCTGCATTGATTTAAGTCATTGTACATTAACATGACCAATGCGTTTATGCCAGATATCAATATCTGCAACTACACCGGTCCCATGTGCAAACATTGCTGCACTCAATTCAGACAAGTCTGCATCCTCAACAAAGCATCCATGAGGATTAAATCTGACCTGCAAGCCCTGCTCAACCATTTGACCAATAGAAACCAAATTCTTGGTAATATTCGGGACATGAAATACATCGGACAGGTATTTCTTTTTCCCATCTTGCATAGACAAAGGAATTTTTCCAATCTACACAATAGGATGTGCAGTATCATCACCAGTCTCCACAAATCCTAGTTTTTCCATTTTCCTTGCATCCTCCATCCATTCTGCATGACCTGTCATGTGGTTTGATGCACCTGAGTCAACATACCACACATCGTTGCTTTCTTCTGCACTTGTCACAGAATTATTCATGTGCTGCACCATAAACAAATGCTCATTTTTGTCATCACCCTGTCTACTAGAAGATGCATAATTTCCTTGTTGCAGTTTTCCATTCATGATGTCATTCTGCTTTTTATAGCAGTCTTTAGCCATATGACCCATTTTACCACAGTAGTAGCATTCAACATTACTGTTTGCATTTTGGCCTCTTTGCCATCCACCACGACCTCTTTGGCTCCCCCTGCCTCTAGAGTTACCACGTCCTCCTCCATAGGACTGGTTTTCTTGAGTTTGTTGCATATTCGGATTTCTACCACGGCCTCCAAATCAGCCTCCTCTACCTCTGCCTCTACCTCTTCCAGCATTTGAGTAGAAGACAGCTTCTTTTGAAGTTCCTCCTAAAGAAGATGCACCACCATTTCTTTGCTCCTCAGAAATTAGAAGAGCAATCAACTCCTCAAAATCAGGAAATCTTTCATGAACTGAAATGGATGTCTGAAACTGTGCATAATCCTTTCCTAGACCATTCAAGGTCACAAAAACTATATCATCATCTTCCACTGGCGACCCAATGGAAGCAAGTGCATCTGCAATCTTCTTCACCTTCATGTGGTAGTCATTGATGCTCATACTTTCTCTTTGCACATTATGCAACTCTTGCTTGAGCTGCATTTTCCTGGCTTGCGTATTTGTGCCATACATTTTTGACAAAGGATCCCATGCCTCCTTTGGCGTACTTGCATCCTGAATATGCACAATCATAGAGTCTGAAATACTGATAGACAGCCAGTACATAACTTTCCTGGCTCTCTCATGCCATGCTTTGAATGCCTGCATTTGCTGTTGACTGGGAACATCAGGAAGAATTGGTTCTTCTTCATTTCCTACAACAAATTCCCAATATCCTTTTCCCATAAGGAAATTTGTCATTCTAAACTTCCATGCTTGGAAGTTATTCTTGTCAAGCTTTTTAGTTACAATCTGTGAAAGAGAATCAGACGCCATTACAGAACACTGCAAAAAATTCTGTCACTGCAAAAAACACAGCTTCACCCTCACAAGGGCAAATCTGCAAAACTGGCAAAAGTGGTATTTGACCACACAGTCACTTCCTAGTGACGATTTTGCATAAACAGGAACCAAGGATGATTCTGTAACTCCCAATGTCTTTGCACACAAGCATACGATGCAATTTCTATGGTAACTTTTCACCGACCTGTAGAACAGTGGTCGCACAGCATAAAACTGGGCATTTTCCTGAGTGCGTGCAGAAAACTTCCGCCTCCAAAACAGGCCCCGAAATGGCCTCAAATAAAAAAAACAGGGTCGCCAAGGGCTAAAGCCTTATCCCGCAGCATATACTGCCCTCTTGCTTCACCGCGAAGGGCGTCTCAACCTGAGACAATGCACTCTTGCAATTTTCGGTTGTGCTGCCTGCAAAGATCTGCTCCCAAAATAGAAAATGAAAGCAACACTGCTCCTCTTACCAGAACACCGCGAGCTTGGCTTGCTTTCTTAAGCTCCTTACCACGAAAAAGGCTCTAATACCATGTCAAGATTGTGGGAAAGAAGGAAGGAGTCTCACTTGTAGCTTTCTTGCTTGCACAATGGGGGAATACACACAAGGGTGGAGGCTAAAAACAGTTTTCCTCTTCTTAGTTGTGTAAGCCAAAAGAACTCTCATACAAAGAAATAGAAGAACCCTATATATGGGTCTGAAACCAAACTCAAATAACTAAGGTGGCATACTAACTGAGCCACGAACTAAAGTAGATAAGGATAGCTGTCATGTAGCTATTATTCATGGGCGGTGTACCAACCACATCTGCAACTGACACGTCGGTGACATAAATGCACAACGGTCACCCTGGCATATCACGAGTGGAGCTTGATATCTCAACAAGAAGGCTAGCCCGTAAGGCATTGCAAGGCATAGCTGAGTATAATAGGGATCAACAAGCTAGGAGCCAAAGGCAAAGCATGGAGCTGGATGGGGTGCAGCAAGTGCTGAACTTGGTTGGCCGGAACCAAACTGACCATGAGAGAGCACTAGAGGGAGACTTGACGTTGAGCGAGCTCCTCATGAAACGGCTGCTCGATAACACCGCAGTAGAGCAAAGTGCCATTGCACTAGTGACGTCTCTGCTTGCAGGATTAGGGGCAAACCAGGGCACAAAGAGCCAGGCCAAAATACCGATTGTTTCCAAGCAACTCGACAAGTACCAACCGCATGACGATTCGTACAGCTTCGTTGAGCAGTTTGAGCAAGTTTGTGAAGCCAACGGCCTCAACGACCAGACTCAACGTTCGCAAGCATTCGGACTTTGCTTAAGGGATAAGGGTAGGACGTGGTATACAAGCCTGGATGCCGTGGAACGAGCCAACTTCAATAATCTCAAGGATCTCTTCATCAAGAGGTTCGCCGGAGCCCTGATACTCGGACAACCTGCTAGTACGCTTGATGAATGTCAAACAAAAGAAGGAGGACATCCGCGACTACATAACCCACGTGAGAAGTCTCTTTAAGAGAATCCCCTTAGGCGAGCGATCGACTGACAAAGTAGTTTCAACTGTATTCATCAGCGGAATTAGAGATGAGGAGTTATATAAGGCATTGGCAGGCAATTCAAGCTTGCAGCGGGACGAGGTAGCGAGAGTTTTTGAGGAAGCCATCAGAGTCGATGACCAGCTGAAAGAGTGAAGCTCTAGGAGCTCAACTCTGGAAGAGACTAACCCGCGAAGCTTAGAACGAACATCAACCTCTAGTGAGAGGTCAAACCCATCATCCCAAGATAAGGGGAAGACCACCGAGATGAGGTCAAGATGGAATTAGCCAAAATACAAGACATGTTGAGATGACCAACGCGCCCGCACATCCACTGCGTGTACTATGGCGGAAACCACTTGCCAGCAGAGTGTCAAGACCCTAGGTCAAGACCTTGCGCTAACTGCGGTAGGTTCGGCCACGATGCCGCACACTGTAGATTACCACGAAGACTTCCATACTCGCAACCCTACGGCCAGCCTTATCCAGCTAACAGGCCACAGCCATTCTTCAGAAGGGGAGCCCCGTTAGCCCTACCTGCGCCTAATGATATGAAACCAGCTATCCATAGAATGGATATAAATCCTACCGGCATTCCTAGACTGCCTGGTCCTTATGTGACCCACCAACCGAGCGACGCTCCCGTACACTACATGGAGGAGCCCAGTGATGAAGAGACCTACATCTACCCTTACGTCTTGCATGACGACGAGAGCAACGTGGTCCTCATGGATTATCGACCCGTGTCGATGATGGCGTTAGGATGAGGACGGGGTAGAGGCCTAGGAGGGCAGCCATAGGATCCGGTCACTTGTTGAACGCGGACATCCCGGTCATGTCTCATCACGCTGCCCTGAAAGAGAGCAGCAAAACAGGGACAAAGCTGACCAAAGATGTGCAGAGTGCAGAATCACCCATCTTTTCATAGACTGCCCAAAGCGGAAGTCGTCCTCTGGTTCAGATAATTTGACGTCCATCCCATTGGGGCTGTTTGGTGTTGAAAACCCCGATGGGGAGGCCACACCTATTCCCTTGCGAGTTATGACCCGATCCCAAACGAAGCAGGCCGGCATCTCTCTGCCATGACCTAGTAATCTTGACACAACCTCAATAGGAAAGAAAAGCCGTAGGCAGAGAAAGAAGAGATCGGAAGCTAAGGTCGTATTAAAGACTGACAGTGCTATGACCTTACCTAATGGGAAGAAAGTCTCAGACGCAGAGGCAGAGACTTCAGCCCCTAAAATAGCCCAAAAGGGAAGCGCTAAGATAGGGGAATATCAGCATCCAAAGCGGCAATTAGAGGCCATAGAAAAGGTGAAGGAATGGGTGAGGGAGGCTTAGCAGTATCTCAAAGATGTCGAACCCATCATAGAGGACGAGATCGATGATCTCTCCAACATGAGCACGCCAATGTCGGCACCTCAACCTAAGTTGGCTGAGGCCACTACGCCACAAGCAGTGCCGCTGAGACCATGTCTAGACGCAACAAAGCCTCAGAACAGCCGCGGCCAGTGGCCAGGACAGTCTAGGCTAAGAGAAGGACGAGTGTCTGACAACCTCTTGACCACATTAGTGACCACACCTATAACGCTTAGCCTGGGGGACCTGCTTAAGTAGCACCCTGCCCTATGGCAAGATCTTAAGCAATGGGTCGAGGGATCGCAAGAGCAGGCCACGACAGACCCTCAAGACCAGGATGCGAAAACACAATTTCCTTGTTTGACGCTACACTCCGTACCTAAATCCTTGCACGTCAATGCCTTTTGGGAAGGCTCTGAGATGCACGCAGTCCTGCCGGTCCTAGCCCTGGGTGACACAACAAGGAAGGGAATTGTAGACACGGGAGCCGGGGTTAGTGTGCTTAGCCATGCAGTGCTGCAGACTTGGGGAAACCCGCCTGTCGAAGCTGCTCGATTTAATGTCACGCTAGCAAACGGTTTGAGAGTGAAGCCATTTGGGGTCTTGAAGAATTGGCCAGTAAAGATCGCAAGTGTCCAGCTCTCTATCGACTTTATAGTCATGAAGGGAGTGGACTATGATATCCTATTGGGCCGACCCTGGATGCGCAATGCTAGAGTCATCGAAGATTGGGGTAACAGCTTGATCTTCCTTGGCAATAGAGCTGACGCCGTAAGAATAGAGACGGACACTTGGAAGACCTCACCAGTTGACCTAGATGCCATCTCTACTATGCTCAAAGGGAACACTCAGGTCAGGGAACCCTATGGGTCCTTGACTAAGTATATCCCATGCCCAGAGGATGAGCGGGATTGGATACACGTTCTCGCTACAATTGACCTGCCATTCTCAGACCATGAGACGTATGAGCAGGCCATCAAGACAATTGGCAAGACAAACAAAGCACTCTCTACACCCGTCTACATGATGGCAGCAAGCCTCCATGAAAGGCCTAAGCATGTTACCTTCCAAGTACCATCCAAAAAAAGGGAACTACAGGGGGTACTGGAATACCTAGCAGACCAGCTAGCGGGTAACCCGGCTGCCAACTTCAAACTGCTCCAGGATCTCTTAGAGGATCCTAAGTGGCAATGGACCAGAGTGCACGAGCTGAACCTCATGTATAACTGGGCCCTGATTCCAGACCAATAAGACGGGGCATTTCAAGCCCTAGGAGATGATATGCAGTTGAATGACAAAGATTCCTGCGATGAATACGAATACTGCCAATCCTTCAGTGGGGTGAGAGTGAAGGTGAAGTGGATACCATAGAGTACGACACGGATGGACGAGAAATTGAGCAGATATGAGCAGACGTCAAGCCACAGAAAAGGCAGGCCCTTAGACTGGAGCAAGGAGTCATGCGCATGGAATGTGATCATTCGTGGTTGGAATGTATGGGGGCCATAGACCTGGAGCAAGCAGGCCTAGCCCAATCAGGAACCACATCAATACTTAGAATCGAATCGCCATCTGAATTGCTGCCACCAGGGGAGACCACCTCTTCTAGCAAAGATGGAAGGTTTGACTCTGAATCAGAAGTTACTTCGGATAGCGACCCAGAGATCCCTAGGTCGCCCATGACTAGACGCACCAAGGGGGACTTACCCGTCCACCTGAGACGCAGATGGTCACACCAGGATAAGGCAAAGCACCCCAAAGATACACGATCATAAGGGCAATGAAAGCCGCAGGATCTCCCTAATCGATTCACTAAATTCAAAAAAGGGGATCGGGTAGTGGTTCTGCTAGGTGCCAAGCGCCAAGGGTAGACAAGCGAACCGATCGAAGGACCAGCCAAGGTCAAGGAGGTAAACCTAGCCCTGGAAGGGGAGATAACCTGTTCATTGCCGATGACTTGACTGGTAAGGAAGAGTTGAGTCTTGTCGCTCTCTTGCGAGAGTTCATAGATGTATTTGTCTAGTCCTTAGAAGAGCTACGTGGGGTAGATCCAAGTGTTGTGACTCACAACATACCCATGACGTCGGACACAACGCCGGTCAAGCAGCGACCGTACCCCATGAATCCAAAACACACCCATGCTGTCAAGGAGGAAATTGACAAGCTAATGAGAGCTGGATTCATTTACGAAATTGAGCACACAGACTAGGTATCACCCATAGTCATTGTGATGAAGAAGAACGGCAAAATCCGAGTGTGCATCAATTACAAAAAGGTGAACGCTACTACAAAGAGAGACAACTATCCTTTGACATACACCAAGCACATGCTTGAGAGGGTGGCAGGCAAGGAAGCCTACAGTTTTTTGGATGGCTTCTCAGGGTACAACCAGGTGCAAGTGCATCCTGCAGATAGGCACAAGACCGCCTTTGCCACTGAGTGGGGCGTCTTTGCGTATGTGGTCATGCCCTTCGGGTTGACCAATGCCCCCGCCACCTTTCAACGCCTCATGTGTGCCATCTTCAAGGACATTCTTTGCAAGGAGTTAGAGGTCTTTGTCAATGACCTATGTGTCCATTCAACTTGGATTGAACACCTAGAAAAACTCCGGGCAGTCTTTGAACGGTGCCGCTTATATCGTCTCTCCCTGAACCCCTTGAAATGTCAGTTTTGGGTGAAGCACGGATGCACCTTAGGACACGTGGTGTCAAAGAACGGCATTGCCACGGACTTCTCGAAGGTCGGGGCTATCGTTGACCTTCCACCCCCAAGTAATTACAAGGGAGTTCAATGCTTCTTAGGTCACACAGGATACTATCGGCGGTTTGTACTGAACTACGCAGTGATCGCTAGGCCATTGTACAAGCTGCTAATTGTCTTCGAGTGGACCGAAGCATGCCAACGGGCGTACGAAGAATTGAAAAAGGCTCTAACAACGGCACCGATTCTATGAGCCCCAGACTAGACCATTACCTTCCACATACACATTGATGCTTCTAAGTTTGCCGTGGGGGCAGTGTTGTGCCAACCTGGTGAGCATAACCTAGATTACCCAGTGAGTTTTGCTAGCAGGCAACTCATTGAGACGGAGATGAATTATTCGACAACGGAAAGGGAGGGATTAGCCATGGTGTTCGCCGTGAAGAAGTTCCGGTATTACCTGTTGGCCACCCCCTTCACCTTCTTCGTGGACCATCAAGCCCTGCTCTATTTAGTGAACAAACCTTGTGCTACAGGAGGTATAGCTCGATGGCTCCTCCTGCTCCTAGAATTCGATTTCTCCATGGTGGTACAGAAGGGAAAACAGTATTACATGGCTGATCATATGTCCTGTATACCCACAGGAGAAGCCGTTGGACAAGGCATCATGGACGAGTTACCTGACAGCCATTTATTCCACCTGTCCAGCAAAGGAGACCTATTTAGGGCCGATCTAACACCATACTGGGCAGACGATATAGTCCAAGTGCTCGAGCATGGACTACCCGAACGACCAATAGAACGGGCACGGCTTAGGCACTTGATCCTGATAATCCAGCCCTACCAGCAGGCTGATTGCAGGCCAACTCTATAGGCTGGGGCAAGACGGATTGCTACGTAGGTGCGTGTGTGAGCATGAGATGCATGATGTGCTCTCAGAGGCGCACAGCGGCATTGCAAGAGGACACTTTAGTGGAGACACGACAGCACTGAACGTGCTGCAGTCCCAGCTATGGTGGCCCACACTTTTCCGCGATGCTAAGCAATTCGTCAAGCATTGTGACAAGTGCCAACGAATAAAAGTCCCGATTCGTAAGGATCAAATGGAGTTAACCCCTGTTATTGCTCGCCAACCCTTCGAAAAATGGGGGATTGACTTCATAGGATCCATGAGCCCCGCGGCGCAATACTCACAAGCCAAGTACGTCGTGGTGGCCACGGATTACCTCACGAAATGGGCAGAGGTGAGAGCCACACGAAAAAATGATGCTAGGACGACTGCCAAGTTCTTATGGGAGCAAGTAATCTCGCACTTCTGTTGCCCCATCAAACTGGTTAGCGACCAAGGAACACACTTCATCAACGAAGTGATAGCCCATCTCCTATCCGCCTTTCTTATCATCCATCGCAAATCCTCACCATACTACCCTCAGGCTAATGGCCAGGTGGAATCAACCAACAAAATTCTCATCGACGTCTTGACTAAAGTGGTCTCAACCTCACAAAGCGACTGGGATAACAAGTTGATGGCATCCTTGTGGGCCTACCGAACAGCTTATAAAACGGCCATCAGTCAAATACCTTTTAGGCTGACCTATGGGACTGAAGCCATTCTCCCATTATAATTCTTCGTCCCTAGCCTGAGAATAGCACTCCAAGAACGATGGGAAGGGAAGGAAGCATGGACGCAACGCTTGGTCGAGCTGGAACGCCTATCAGAGACTCATCTTCTAGCCACCCATGCACTTATCTGTGAGAAAGCCCGACGCAAGAGCTGGTTTGACAAACATGTCAAGCAACGGGAGTTTGAGCAGGGTGACTTAGTGCTCTTCTACTCAATAAAAGGACATAAGCAAAAGATGAAATTCAGAGGTCTCAGACCTTTCAAGATTCGGGCAATCAGCCGAACTGGTAATGTCAAGCTTGAGACACTGGACGACGAAGGAATAGGCTTCTTCAATGGCAACCGTATCAAGAAGTACTACCCTCCCACTCATCCTTTGCATGAGCTATCAATGTTAGAACCGCCGAGTAGCCATCTACGATAATGAGGAGGAGGCTGTAGAACCCGCCTACCTCCATGTCACAGTCACTGCTAAGCAAAATGTGCTCCTTCAATGCCTTGATTGATGAGGGGGCAGATTTCAATGTCTTAACGCACAAGCATTGGATCCAACTTGGCAAACCACTACTTCATCCCACTACGGCCAAATTAAGCCCATACGGGGCTCAATCCTATGCGCTTCTCGGAAAATGCAGAGTCACCGTTTCTATCGAGTTTGAAATTGTCCCCATGCTATTTTACGTATTGCCGAGTACCACGAACGCAAGCATGGAGTCATTGCTCGGGTGAACCTTTAAAAAGAAGACTCACTGCAATGTTGATTATGAGTCGCAACGCATCCACTTAGCAATCGGCAACGTGCGCATTGTCACAGCTCAGCAAGGGCCTCGTAACACCATCACCGTTCACAGGGCCACCGATAGAAACAGCCGTAGGCAAGACTAAGGAGGGGGTAATGCATGTCTGCCACTCCCAGATTTCCATAAACTGCAGGCCGCAGCAACCAAAGCAAAACCCCAACAGCCTCGCTTGCAATGGGTACCTAAACAACCTCGAGAACCGCCTAGGACTAGACGCGCATGTCTGCATAAGACCTACAACTCTAAATCTAGGAAACCAAGACCCATCACCGGAAGCGCCATGTGATTAAGCAAATATGGGTCCCTAAAATCCTCCTGCATGTGCAAGGCTACTATGAGGGGAATGCCTCGCTGTGGATCCCTAAGGCCCCTACTGCCAAGGGCACTAGCCCTACGCCGACCTCAAGTATGGAACTCAAGTTTGATCAACAGATGTCCCCCGACACCTCAAAACCATAGGCTGCAGTGCTCTCCAGGGTCCCAGCCATCCGACTCCTCTATGTGTCGTCCCAAGAGAGTCACACACACCTATCGACCCAAAAAACTGCCACCACCACAGGTGGCATTATCCGACCAGGTCAACCCGCCTCTCTGCAGCCTAGCTGACTGCACCAGCCTAGCTGCTGTGACCAAACCTAACCCACCATCTTGCCAACAGCCAGGTTGCTAACTCAAAGGGACTCCCAGCCGCAACTCTGTACAGTCAGAACCTCTAGTTCTAGCAAACCTCAACCACCCATCGGCCTTACACCCTCCTATGAACGAAAGTCATTTCTAACGCTGGCTGCTGCTGACCTTGCAGAGGACACCGGAGATGATGTGGTGGACTACATCAAACAGCTCGATGCCACCTTTGTAGCTCTAGCTCTCAGCTATGACCGCTTGGACTTGGGTCTATTAGCAGAACCCTTTGCAATAGAAGTGCGTAACATGCCTTGCTCTTGGGAGACTTTTTAATTCACCTTTGCGCAGGCTTCTCGCTCTGCCGCCGCTGAGTTGCTCGCTAGCGAGGTCCCCAAAGAGCAAGCCATTAAGCAACGCCTCATCACATCATATGACCCACGGACAACGTCTGCCATCACCGACCAAGAGATTGCAAGGATATCCCACCTTGCTGATACGGGGTCACCCTTCTTGAGGCAATGGTACGCTCTTAGGTTGGAATGGGAAGTCGACGGATGTCGCATAATGACTAACACCGAACAACTCCGAGCCATCAAAACGGCCGAGTATGATCCCACCTACGTCGCGCCTACCTCGTATAGAGTGTTAACCACTCTTCAAGGTCGACCACAAGGCACCCCTATCTTGACCGCCTCTTAACAGAGGAAGAGCTCCACATCGCAAGTCGGGTCGACTCCGGTGATTTCCTCATAGATGTCATCATGTACATCACACATGTAGGAATTCGACCCTTTGATCTGGACTGCACTGCTCAACTAGAATATAACCCCAACTTCTACGCTTGGCTCCTACACAAATAAAGATGAACGCCTTGGCCTCGCAACCTCCAATCCTGGGACGGATTCTTCTTTTCCAAAGGGGGGAAGGGGTAGTAAGGTGGATAAACGAAATAAAATCTAAAAATTAAACCAAGTGTGAAACGCTTAAATTGGTGATGCAAAAGTAAAAGGTGGTGATAGAAGTCTGAAAAGCAAAGTTAAGGCTAGCTTCAATAAAATCTTCTATGCTTTTGTTCTTCGAGCAAATTAGTTGCCAAAAAGTACTAAAAATGGAAATGGCTAAATGTGCAGGTAGCGACCATGGCAAGCCAGGACAAAGCAGGCAAGCTTCCCTTCTCGAAGGAGGAACAAGTAAAGTACGGCCTCACGGTGGAAACAAGAGCTTTCAACCAGTTAAAGTTCCGCCACGTCTTCAACCTTGAAGTCGTAGCCATCGAAGAACCGGCGGTACATCAAATCATAGAGCAGTGCCACCTATAGAAGTACCTGAACGCAGTGGACCGAAGGATAGATTACACCATGTGCACTGATTTCTTGCGTACCTTCAACAGAAACAGAGGCACCGTCACAGTGCATGACAAGGAAGCTACCAGACATGTGCAGATTGAGCTAAACCCCAAGTTGGTGGAAAGGGCACTAGGGCTGCCAAATAAGGTGGAAAGGAAGCCAAAAAGAGACATCTACGCCATGTTGGGGATGGATAAAGTGAAGGTTCACACCAATGACGAAATTAGCCTAGCGGACATCCCCAACCAAGAAATTCAGCTGCAGGCAAAGATGGTGCACGCCCTGTTCTCAAGCCAGAGGTACAACAGCATTATGACCCGAATCAATGTACCTCTGCTCGACAGCATTGCGGCGCAATCGCTGGATGAGGTGAACTTTAATGGGTTCGTAAGAAAGACAATTGAGGCCTCGGCGATGGCCCTGGCGACAGGAGGAAGAGCCGTGGCAGGAGAGTCCCCGTCGTCTCGATCAACCCGCAAGGCATCATCCTCCAAGGCCTCCACCATAGGGTTTGGAGGTGTCCTTACAGCAATCATCCAAGAAGCGATAGGGCAAGGACAAGCAGGAGAAGACAAAGAGGGAGGTGACGAGGAAAGTGGCGAGTCACCGTCACAGTCCCCGCCTCACATAGAAGAGCAGCAGAGGTCGTTTGATGAAACGGAGACAGACGCCGACGAAGAGGGAGAATCCCAAGCTACACCACAAAGGCATGCGGAACAACGAACCAAGGCCTTGCATGGAAAAAGAGAGGAGGAGCAAAAGAAGAAAGAGAATGAAGATCTGGAAAGGGCTCGAAGGGAGTCGGTGAAGGATGAGGAGAAAAGAAAAAAGAAGGCCGAGGAGGAGCTGAGAAGGAAGAAAGAGGAAGAATTGGAGCTCGCAACCCGTCGCTCCATCGAGGAGCAGCACAGAAGAGACGAGGAAGGAGCAGAGGGTCCGCACCAACCTGAGGCACCCGATCCCAGTACCGGTGTGCTAGAAATCGCGCCCCTGCCCCCTGCACAAGGAAAAGGAAAGGACCTGATCAGGCCAACTTCCCCCCTCCTCATTCCATGCCAGCTACTCCTATCATAACGACACCCCTTGCCACCACCACCCAAGGGCCCACCCCAAAAGTCGATGAGAGCAATGTGGTCACTTGGCTACAATTTTTGTTGGAAAGGGAGCTGGCAAGGGAAGCGGCCGTGGCCACCCCAGCTTCAAGAGCCAAAAGGACAGCCACGGCTGGAACTCGAGCCAGGGCCTAAACTGAAAAGGCAAAAAATAGAATATGTCGCCACCACTACGACCATGCCCCACCCCCCACCTCCAGCAGGCCAATACAACGAGTATATTAAGGAACTGCTCTCGCAGTTGCAAAGGGCTAGGGAAGAAAGGAAGATAGCCGTGGAGGAGCTAGCAGTGGAACGAGAATCACAAGCCGCCCTCCAGCTAGAGAGAACGAAGTAGATAACAGAATATCAAAGGGAAATCGCTGTGCTCAGGGAGGAAGCCAGCACTAAGGAGGCGGAAGAATTAAAAGCCCTGAAGGAACACGACGCTGCCTGGGAGGGAAGGAGAAAAATCTTGATGGAGCATCTCAACGGGGAGAGGGAAACGAATGCCCACCTTCGGCGCAAAAATGATCAGTTATCTGCAATCAACCTGGAAGCGCAAAGCCAGCTTGTCAAGATCAGACAGGAGGCTGCAGAGCTGGACCAGTTAAGGGTAGAACAGGTGTGAAGGATGCAAGTGAAGCTGGACCAGCTCAATGCATAGATCACAATGAGCAGAGAGTGCGGGACTTAGCATGCTGGCTAGCCAAGGCCGAAGGAGGCAGGGTGCTGGCCGAGAATCAGGCAGAGGTGGCCCAACTCTCCATGATAGCCCAGCAGCACACCTTTCTCAATACACTACTCCACTCCACCAGACTGGAAGGAGATGAAGCCAATGATCAGCTACAAAGGAAACTAACCATTGCACGCAGAGCTCTCACAGCATGCCTGCACGTGCTGCTGCAGCTAGGAGGCCCGCCGCAGAGCCTAAAGGAGCAAATGAGATATCTTGCACAGGTAGGCCTGACGACGTAGGAAATAGATGACCTCGGTTTCACAGAGGCAAAAGCACAAGAAGACGAGCAAGCAGAACGGGGTGAACCGGAGTACGATTTGGGACCTCAGGAGGAGGAATATGTCCCCCCACCCCCTCAGCCACAACAAGCGGAAGTGCAGCCCCCTGATACATCTACTGAGAGAAGAGCGGCCCAAACCAACCGCAGGAAAGAGATGGTGGAGAAGGCAAGAAGAAAGTTGAATACCAGACCCGTCCTAAGATAGCCTGCCCCTCTCCTACCGCACATCCAAGATCCCCCTGCTGAGTTCCGTGCTAAATTGATTATCTGGGAATAGCAGGAGTATAACCATGACCCCTTCAACTTGCGCTTTGAGTTCCCCACTGCCTTGAATAGGGTGCTGCCCATTCAACTGGTAGAGGACGTCATGGCTATGGGGGCAAGGCTAAAAGCCAAGTGGTTAGCGGAGCGTGAGGCTCACCCAACTGCTTGGGGAGCTGAGGACCGCGAATTTTGGCAAGATAAAGTCCTCCAGGTGCCTAGATCAGTGGAAGGCTATAATTGCCAACCCACCTAGAGGAGACACATTTTTTACGTCAACCTGGACACGTGGATGGCATTTTGCAATACCCTCCCTTCGGAGAGAAACGGCCCTACTTTTATGCCGTATCCTCAAAGGGTAGGGGTAGACTTCAAACCGTCCATCCACGGCAGGTTCGATTTCCCCATTATCTATAATACCAATAGCACCTCCCATAGGGACGCCCTTCTCTTCACCCTCCCTGATTTGTACAGCTCTATAGATAGATTTCTTAGCGAGTTCACCTCTTGTCCCGACCCCGCATTCATCACCACTTGTAATTATCTTAGGCTAATTAGGATCCTAGTCCACCAAGAGCCCGCACCCCAAGAACGCCACCTCCCACCCCTCTATTTTGACCCCAATGCCATAGACAGCAACACCATGACTCGCCTCATGATGCGTGCTTCTCTTTTGCCATCTTTGTGTGTTGCACTACTCGAAGACATGAACGACAGCAAATTCACCCAGTACAACCACCCCTTCCTTTCTACACCACCCTCAAAACCTGCCTCCACATCAAAGGCTACTTGTTGAGTCAAAAATTCCTTAACAAGGCCCCCCGCCCTCCGCCAACCCCTATCCACCATTCAGATGACGAGGAGTAAACTCCTGTCATGCCCTTATACCACTTGCCTCCATGGATACGCCTCCTCATGCTATTATATATTTAAAAAAGAAAAAAAAGAAAAAGAAAAAAGAAAAAAAAAGAAAGAAAGAAAGAAAGAAAAAGAAGAAGAAAGAAAGACGCACCACAATCACCGCACCTAGGATCCTCCCTAGCCCCCCCCCCCCCCCCAGTTCACACTTAGGGCACATCAAGGGTAGGACGTTCAGACCTGTCACCCTAAGACTTGCACTGCACCGCCAACAAAGCACGAACTGGGTCCTCAAGTGTGGGATGTTACCAAGGGCTTACCCAAGGTTAGACCCATCTCCCAGTTCCACTGCCACACGCACCACACACTACACAGCAAGACAAACACACCCCTTAGGGAGTGCACATCTTTTCTTGCATGTTATATTCACACTTCAAGACATGGCTACCCATGGAGGAGAAATGCCCACGGCTTCCCTTAATGATCAACACTTCTTTTCCTGTACCGGCATCTGACCACCTGCTCTACTGATGGCCACCTTGAGTGAATCAAGTCAAGGCAGAGCTGCCATTGGCATAGATCTTGGAACCTCACCGCCCAATGATCCATGCCCAACGCCCCAAGATCTACGGATCGCTTATTGATTCCACCAGCCTGAAGACCTTCAACTCAGAATGGAAGACCTTCAAATCAAAGACAATGATCTTCAATCGAAGCCACGGGTTTTCAACCCAAACAGTGTTCGAGGGGTTTCTCCAGAATAAATCCCTCCAATACCACCATCCTAAGGGACTGCTTATTACTTCAAGCGTTTCTCATACTCAAAAGACGACCGGCTACATAACCAGCGCCACAACCATGTGACAGACACCGAGTATCTCCGTCGAGCCTAAAGCATGCCGGCATCTCTCCTAGTCATCATCCCTAACCACCACCTACTTGTTCCGCCTAACAGCCGACCTAACTTGCCACTATATCCCTCCGCAGTGCCATGGGACTGGCACTTGGCTAGGAAGGGGGTAATGTTATCGTGTTTTCGACCGTGGTTCCGTAGCACAAAGGAGCGAAAAATGGAAAGAAGAGAAAATAGCAAAAAGGCGCAGGAAAAAAACAGAAAAAGGCGCCTTGACAGGCAACCAATTCCTGACAAATTCAAATGATCGGACATGACCCGCAAGAAGCTTCGGTGTCAGGCCAAGGCAACAAAAGAGGAAAAGGCGCACCATTAAAATACGGAAGCACCCTTGAATCTGTGTAAAAGAGTGCCAGGCT
Organism: Lygodium microphyllum; assembly: GCF_053477565.2. Taxonomy (NCBI): domain Eukaryota; kingdom Viridiplantae; phylum Streptophyta; class Polypodiopsida; order Schizaeales; family Lygodiaceae; genus Lygodium; species Lygodium microphyllum. The sequence goes on from NC_141136.1 coordinate 140,639,015, forward strand.
CGCTCCTGTACAAAGTGTAGGCATTAGTTGGGAATAGGATAAATTAGAATGGTGGGAAATGGGAAAATCACCTAGGCTACGGCCAGCCATGTAAAAGAGGAATGACCGCCCAAAAAGGATTTAGGGCTTTGTATATAAAGTTGAAAAAAGAGAATGAGAAGCTCATTCTTTGGTGTGTGGCAAAAAGAGTCTTCTTCTTCCTCTCTTCTTCTCTCCTCCTTGCTTGTGTGTGCTCTTGAGAGAGGGAGTGTGAGAGTGTGAGAGAGTGAGTGTGTGTGAGAGTGAGGGATCAAGAGGGTGAAGCTCTTCACCATCTCCTCTCCTCTTCTTCTCTTCTCTTCTCTCTTTTTCTCTTGCGCGCGCGGCTATGGAGGATGGAGCTTGGAGATGGAGGAGGCTTGAGGATGCTTGAGCTAGCATCAAGAGTCGTGGAGCTACCGGCGTGCAAGAGAGAGGAGGGTACTCGATCGGGCATCAAGGTAAACTCACAACACTCGTAGGATCGACGGCGGGTCGGCTAGGTGAGAGATAGCCATTAGAGCTCACTTGGAACGCTTGAAACGATAAGCAATCCGTGGGTCTTGGCGGTTGAGTGAAAGCTCCCACATTGGATAGCCCTATTCGTGATGACTTGGACACCTTGCCGTCTTCTATAGGTTCTTCTACTTATTGTTTGCTTCTATTGTGGGAAGCTTGGGCATGTTCAAGGAAAATTATTTAGACAGATTAGAGAGCAGTAGAGACAGAGATGGACTCGACATGAGCCGAGAGTCAGAGATACAGAAGATGCAGTAGGTGTTACCACTCTTACTAGTGGTGAGGTAGATGCAATTACCCATGATGATGCAATTGAGCATGTACTCTTGTCATCTTGTTTCCCTACAACTTATTTTCTCAATGATCAGGCCTATGCCTTTTATTTGCTTTTGGACTTTATGGCATCTTGTCATGTTACCCCTCATAGAGCATGGTTCTCTTCTTACAGGGAGGTTGACGAATGTATTGATTTGGGCCTTGAGCAGACTTATGCTATTGTTGGTATAGGGGACATACGCCTAGCTTGGCCTAATAGGACTTCTCTTATGCTCAGGGATGTTCTACATCTTCCCATACTTAGTAAGAGCTTGATTTATGTCAATCAGTTGCATGACACAGGTTACTTTGTTTCTCTTCAGGATAGCTCATGGAAGATCTATCATGTTTGCTTTCTTTTGGCCAGAGGTTCTAAAGTTGGTTCTCATTACCCAGTGCAAGTCTCTCATGTGGAAGATTCTATGGTTGCAGTTATCTGGATACCACATGCATTGCTATGGCATTATTGCCTAGGACATACACACCACAGAGAGATGGAGATATTGTCTCATTCAAACTCCATGCTACCTCCTTTGTCACATGTGGATCTTGATGCTTGCCCTGATTGTACTTATGGTCCTTGCAAAGCCCCTTTGGCTCATGGCAATCGTGAGAAGCATGATCCTCTAGATCTTGTCCATTGTGCAGTGTATGAACCTATGCCTTCCCAGTCACTTGGTGGAGCATTGTACTTTATGATCTTCGTGGATCATGCTACCCATCGTGTTTGGGAGTTTCCCTTGATATGGATTGAGGATGCCGCAGTTATGCTTGACATGTTTATGGATTCTGCTAGATGCAGGCCTAGGTACTTGCAGATGGATTATGATGTTGAGATATCGAGCTCCACTCGTGATACGCCAGGGTGACCGTTGTGTATTTATGTCACCGACTTGTCAGTTGCAGACGCGGTTGGTACACCGCCCATGAATAATAGCTACATGATAGCTATCCTTATCTACTCTAGTTCCTGCCTCAGTTAGTATGCCACCTAAGTTAGTTGAGTTTGGTTTGAGACCCATATATAGGGTTCTTCTATTTCTTTATACTTGAGTTCTTTTGGCTTACACAACTAAGAAGAGGAAAACAGTTTTCAGCCTCCACCTCTGTGTATTCCCCCATTGTGCAAGCAAGAAAGCTTCAAGTGAGACTCCTTCCTTCTCTCCCACAATCTTGACATATGAGAGTCATGCTATCTCTCCCAGCTTTCAGTCCTATTGTTGATTTCCTATGCCCATGGTATTACAGGATTTCTCATGGCATGTGCGTGACTCTACAAGCAAAGGTTGCTTCTATGCTTACCACAGTTGGGTTACCTTATGGATTTTGGGTTGAGGCCCTTATGAAGGCAGTCTACTTGCATAATAGGACACCATATCTAACTTTGGATGGTATTACACCACACGAGGCATGGAGTGGCATGAGATCATCCTATGATTACTTGAGGATGTTTGGTTGCGAGGCATTTGTATGTGTGCTAGATATGCCTATGTCACGCAGATATATCCTCCTTGGTTATGGAGATGGTGACTTTCAAGCTTACAAGTTATGGGATTTGGATGCCCAACAGGTTATATGCAGTCGTCATGCTATCTTTTATGAGATGCAGACATCTCTCAAGCCTCTTGATGCATGTTCAGTGTGCTTTATGGTTGATGCTACAGTCATATGTCAGTCTTCCACTTCATGAGGCCGCATACTCTCTTGAGACCCTGTTTGACATGTGTTCAGGATGTTGACCCTTCTTCTATGATTGATTTTGGAGAGTCTATGTGCTCTCAGATGTCTCCTATGTGTCACGCTGATGCTATGCACTACTCTAATGCTTATGCATTATAGTCTTGCACTCATGAGTTGTGCTTGCTTTATGAGAAGCATTCTTGGATTGCTCCGCCGTATGGAGCTACGGGATCACTTGTCTCTCTTGGATGTCATGGACTCAGGGATGCTTGACTCTTCTTTTGTAGAGGTTCCCGCTTATTGCATAGCTCGCTTTTTGATTGGGCGTTGGGTGAGATGTCATGATTCCTCACCTTGTCTCTTTTCCTTTTTTCTTTGTTTTTTCACTCCTTGGGTCATTGGCCTTTTAGTGGGAGGTTGTTGGGGTAAAAGGCCCTTGGGCCTGCCCATGTATAGTGACCACCCATATTCTTTATTCATATATATAAGATAGTGCAATAAGGATGTCACATCATTCTTGACAGCACCTACATTGTGGGTGCTCTTCTCTCCCACATCTTCCTCTTCTCCTTCTCCACTGCGATTGCATCCCCTTCACTACCCTCCTTCCCTCTTTTTACTTAGCTCTCTTAAACGTTATGAATGATAGCTGCTTCACTTTGTGTAATCATCCATTTCTTCCCACTACTCTCCAGGCACGCATGAACCTCAAAGGATACATACAAAGCTGGAAATTCCTTAACAAATCTCTTAAGCCCCCAACTCCTCCCTCTCATGACTCTGATGAGGAAGATTAGATTTTTGTCTATTTAAAAATGAGAAAGAAATAAATAAAGAAATAAAAGAAAAGAAAAGAAGAGAAAAGACAAAGAAAAGAGAAAAGAAAAGAATAAGAGATCACGAGAAGAAAATCACAGGAGAAAGCAAATGAATCATCTCACTATATGTAGGCCACAATCACTGCACCTGGGGGTCCTCAAGTTAGGTGCATTCGGTGGCTCCGATTGGTCAGCTTTGTCCCTAACCCCCTAGCCCAATTTGATTCCCCACATTACACTTAGGGCACATCAAGGGCAGGACATACCTAGGGAGGTCACCCTCACCTATGGTTAGACCTGTCTCCTTAAGCCACACTCACCACACCACCCTTAGGCAAGAACTGGATCCTTAAGTGCGGGACAACACTCGGGCTTTTGCCTATGGTTTCAACCCAACTCCCAGTTCACTAGCACAAGCACAATGCACCGCATGGTAAGGTAGGCACATCCCCCAGGTAGTGCACCTTCTTTTCTTTACCAGGTAAATATAAATGCTGCAAACCACCAACCTAGGAGGCCCCGTCATCCACTCAATCCACTCTCAGCCTCCACCACCTTAATCATGTGACCAGCTTCTCCCCAGGACCAATCCCCACAAGGCCCATCATCATTGACTCACACGACCACCCCCTTCAAATCACAAAACCCTCATCAACACACAGACCTGCAAGTGCCATGGGACTTGCACTCGTCTATAGGAAGGGGGTAATGTTAACCCCAATGCAAGGTGGAAAAAAAATAATTCAAAAATATGGAATAATGTGAAAAAAGGCAACCAAGCAAAGGAATAAGAGAAGAAAGGTCAAAAGCGCAAGGGTGACCTCAAAGGCCAAGCGGGTCTCTTCTTCTCCCCTTCTTGATTGCTTGTGTGTGCTTGAGAGAGGGAGTGTGAGAGTGCAAGGGAGTGAGTGTGTGATGGTGAGGGATCTTGGAAAAGAAGCTCTCCATCATCTCCTCTCTTCTTATTCTCTTCTCTTGTCTTGTACACAGCTATGGAGGATGGAGCTTGGAGGTGGAGGCTTGAGGTTGCTTGAGCTCACATCTCAAATCGTGGAGCTACCAATTTGCTTGAGGGAGGAGCCTACTCATTCGGGCATCAAGGTAAGCTCACTACACCCCCGTAGGATTGAAGGTATGTTAGCTAGATAACAGAGAACCATTTATGCTCGCTTGAAACACTTGAAGTAATAAGTGATTCATGGATCTTGGCGAATGAGTGTGAGCTCCCACTTCACACGTGAGCTGAAAATTAGCAAGGATGTCATTTTTTATAAAATGAGTAGCTAGTATAATATTTTGCAAAATAAAATTGGGGTTTATGAGCATGGGAGTGTGGTTGTGCAAAAACATGTCAACAATCACAGATATTGAGTGGACCATAAGAGTCTCCTAGTCATGGTTCTGTTGATAAACCTTAGAGTAGTAGATTGAGGTCACAAGTTACTCCACCAAGTACATCACAAATATCAAGAAAATACAAAGATAAAGTTGGGAACTCATTATTGTGAGAGATGTATCATCAAGTTTCTCTCATCTTGATGCTAATTCAAATGGCTTTGAGGAGAGCTTAGATAAAAAGTTTGGAATTCTATCTATTAAAACACCTAGGTGGAAGTAACAAGAGAATGCTAAGCACATGGTAGTGATCTAGATCCAAGAAGGTCAAGTAGAGTGAGAAAGCTAATGTAGCAATTGACATATGATAGTTATGTAGCTCATCGCTATGCATGCATAGCTAAGATTATGCAGGATGTCATGCAGCCCACTTATTTTGAGGATGCAATGGGTAATGAAGACTATGTATACAAACTTTGTAAGGCCTTGTATGGGCTGACGCAAGTACCCAAGGCATGGCACGGTAGGATTGCAAAATACCTTATTAGCATTGAATTTCGTAGAGCACAAGCTTATTACTCACTTTATGAATGATTTGATCATTGTGGGTGATAGTGAGATAGACTTTGACCATGTGTTGGGTCTTCTCAAGATTGAATTTAAGATGAAGGATTTGGGAGAGGTGCATTATTTTCTTGGCATAGTGATAATCAGGACTCAGAGGGTATATGGTTGTCGTAGAGATAGTATGCATTGGATATGTTGAAGAAGCATGATATGGCTAATTGCAAGCCTATTTCTATACCTTTGGATGTTAATGCTAAGCTCAGTGCACATGAGGGTGCCTTGATTGAGGATATCACTATGTATCGAAAGATTATGGGTAGCCTTATCTATTTGGCAATCACTAGGCCAAACCTAAACTACATAGTTGGTTTGGAGAGAGTATATATAGCTTCCACGAAAGCCACCTTTGGATGCAGTGTAGTGCACATTGCACTATGTCAAGTCCACATTGGACTATGCCTTATTCTATAGTACAAGTATACCATTGGACTTGCATGGTTACACATGGACTAGTAGTATTTTAGATAGGAGATCTACCAGTGGTTTTATGTTTTTCTTTGTCAATGGTGTTGTTACTTGGAGGAGCAAGAAACAACTAATAGTTGCCTTGTCTAGTATAGAAGCAAAGTATAGAGGTGCTACAATTGTAGCATGTGAGGTAGCTTGGTTACACAAGCTACTTGGTGATTTGGGGATGCATGTGGAAAAGAATGTTATAATCTATTGTGATAACCTTAGTAGTATTTCATTGGCTAGAAATCCAGTGTATGATGTGCAAACCAAACACAAAGAGTTCCATTACCATCTCATTTGAGACCAAGTATTGGCACGTGATATTGAGTTGGTTTATGTCATCAAGCTCCTGATATTTTCACCAGGGCCTTGGAAGTTGAGAAGCTTCAACGCTTCATGACTATGCTTGGAGTTCACAAGCTCATGTTGAGCTCAAGGGGGAGTGTTGAGATGTTGAGCTCTACATGAGCTGGTATGCACCTTGGTGATGTGGCAAGATCTTATTCACTAGCATATTACATGACCCACATGAGAATACACCAATGATTCTATAGATGGACTACACCCACGTAGTCCATCCTTGGTTATGGCACATTCATTATGCCACCTCTTCTTTCCTTAGCAGGTTCACACTTAGTGACCATGTGTACATATGTTGTTGTGCTTTCACATTAGTATTTTATCACATTGTAGACTTAGTTCTTTTGTGTGAAAGACAAATAAGAAAGAAGAAGGAGAAGATTTCAGCCCTATCTCTATGTGTGGTCAAGTCTCCAATGTTTTGCATATGTGCTCTTGCTTTTCTTCATCTCGCTTCTCTCCTATCCGATTTCACTTTCAATCTACCTTATGAATAGCCCTCAAATGGTACCATTATATGGTACTATATGCAAATATTCACTATGCATGCAATGAAATCCGTTATTATTGGTAAAATCAATGCATTAAGCACCTAAAGAATTACTTCTAAAGTTATTTCAATAAATTAGCACCCTTGCTTATGTATAGATACCTTCGATGCATTAGTGTTTTTGTTCTAAAGGAGTCAAAGATGTAGTTCATAAAGCCATCACCATAAAACTTATGACATTACAAATGAGATGCACTAAATTTACAAATGGAATTACAAATAAGATGTAGTTCATAAAGCCAACACCATAAGACTTGTGATATTACAAATGAGGTGCACTAGATTTATAGAGAGTTCTTGGAAACTTTAATTTAAACTTTCAATGGATACCTTATATCAAGTTTTTGCACTTTTGACTATGAAACTCCTATCAAACTCATGTGGTATACTAATAGGTGGTGAGTTACATTCCTTGAGGTTTAGACTAAAGAAAATGGGGCTTTAGGTCTAGCTACATGCATATTTTTAAATATATAATGAAAATATGGATTTTTTTAATCAAAGTAGCAATATATGCATCTACTAACACATGTTTATTAGCATGTCTAGTTTCAACATTAGGAAATTTTGGAGGTCATTTAGAGGTCCTCATAAGAAAGTTTGACTTGAATATTTTCTCTAAAAATGAGCACCCAATAAATTTTTGCAAACAAACTCCGAAGTTATCAAACTTTACATATCTAGATTCAACTTTTCAAAATCCATCCTTGGATATACATCACGATAGGGTTTTGAAAAAATGTATGTTAAGATTCCCTACACAAAAAGTTTCCTTATAGTATCTATATTGTCCCTCCTCCAAACTCTATCATATTATATATCAATGGATGGCTTTTGAATAGTAGAATCTAGACATGTGAATTTTGAAAGCTTTGGATTTCATTTTCAAATATTTTACCAAGGGCCCCCCTTTTTGGAGAGAATATTTTGGTCATACTTCCTTACCAAGCCCTCTAAATGGCCTCCATAATTTCTTATGATTTAGTCACCCCCCTTAGAGACATGAATATAGATGCTAACATAAAGTATCTATTTTGTATTTACTTTAAGCCAAGGAGCTACTAGTTGTATTAGCTGTAGAGTTAAGGAGCTATTAGGTGTATTAGTTGTAGAATTGCAGCTAAAAACTAAGCTACAATCATGTAAGTAGTAGGTCCTAGTTCTTTTAAAAGTCTTGCACATATGCACCTTAACCATTACTTATCATAAGATGTATAGCATAAAAACCAAATGAGCATAAAAAATAGATACAACAAGTGATATCATATTCAATAATACATTAAATATCTAAAAATGTCATAACAAATGCACAACTCCATACAACAAGAAGATTGTCCAAACTTTTTTCATTGCTAATTATATAAATCCATAGGTATACATACAGATTTTGATGCCAGAATTTTGACTAATTATAAATGGATAAAATTGGAGCTAAAGTGACTCATGTAATAAAGTAAAATGTAAATTATAGAAATACATGTGCTAGGAAAGGTGCAACATGAACACCAATGCCTGATGGGGCATGTGGAGCTTGCTCTTCAAGAAGCACAAGAGAATGAGGATATCATTGGGAAAAGGTTAGTGAGTGGTCCATAGTGCCAGGAAAACTTGGTCCAACTTTAAGTCTATATTTCATGTGTGATCCACTACTACCATCTAATCAACTTGCCAATAATCCTTGAAAATGTTATGCCCAAAAGTATCGCTCCCACCACTATGTAGCCAATTGGCTATTGCTCCATTCATATAAAAGAGAAACATGCCTACAATCAACTTCACAATTACATAATGCTACAAATATTGAATAGATTACTTATTCCTTGCAATACAAAAAATGTGAATGTGGATTTTTGAGTTTTTGAGTTTTTGTTACTAATAGTATTTTGAAAGCCTAGGCCTAGGAGAGCAAATGCCTAGCATAGACTATAATTTTTCTAGCATATATAACCTATGGATAGCTCTAGGCTAAGCCTACCCTAAGTCTATGCCTAGCCTAACCTATAGTCAAAACATATGCCCAATCATTGCCTAGCCTAGGCTATGCTTACCCTATGCCTAGCTAATACCTGGCCTATGTTTAGTCTAGCCTAGCCTATACCCATGCCTAACCTATGCCTATATATTATATGTCTAGCCTAGCATATGCCTGCTCTAGGCATAGGCCTATGCTAGGCTAGGCTATGATACCCATAAGTAATGTGTTGACTAGGCATAGTATATGCTAGGCACATGGTAAGCAAAGTCTTGGCTAGGAGGCATAGTATAGGCTAAGCATAACTTAAGCTAAAGCATCAGCTACGCATAGGTGATGCTTATCATAGCTTATGCCTAGGGTAAGACCTAGCTCGGGCACTCGGATAAGTTACTCATGAATATGTGTGTGCATCACGTGGGTTCAAAATAAGGTATTTTTAAAATACCATTTTTATACATTGTTTACATACAGAAGGGTGTAAAATAAAGGGATTATTTATAGATTGAATAGACAAGGGTTATGTTTTATTTAGAAAAAATTAATAGATAGGATATTTATAAATAGACCTTGAACGCACGTGATGTAGAGGATATACATATAGTAACTTCCCCAAGCTCGGGAATAGGCTGTGCTTATGTTTATGTAGCTATCCCTTAATGTGCCTTAGCAAAAGAGAATGAAGCAACTAGCTTGAAGAGAGGGATAAGAGAGAGTTGTTTAAAAATATGTAGGTGTAGTAGGTCTAAATGAGTAGCTAAACGCTCAGATATGGATTCTTTGTAATGCTTTCTTATAAAAAATATTGATTACTCCTATTTGACTAGGATGATCACACCATGTCAACTCAAAAACCCAAGTAGCACAAAAGTAGTGATGCTATCTAAACTAAATTATTGAGTACTTCTCTCTAACTAATATGATCATGTAATGCCAATTCAAAAATTATTAAATGTAGGACCGTAACAAGCCATGATTCATATGATCATATGTCAAATTTTTTAGATGAGATTGTATCATCATATTAGCCAAAGAGGGGTGCCCAAATCGCTTTAGAAAGTCTCTAGTTGCATACTACTTAATCATATTTGAGTTGATATTTGGTGATCATATTAGTCAAAGAGGAGTACTCAATCTGATCTAGAGAACATTGCAACTACTAATAAATTGTATATGTCAATAATTAGTTTCTCATCAAATCCCACCACACAAACAAATTATCAAACTCTTCTTTGTTATTGGTCACCTTCGAGATATTTTCTTCATCATCTTCTAGTAATGCACCTTCAAGGAAAAATGGAAGAACAAAGAATAAGATCTAGCATAAGTCCTAACCTAGCCTAGGGTATTCTTAGCCTAAAATGAGCCCTAGCATAGCCTAGCTTATCCATACGTAGGCTTAAGCTAGGCATTGCCTAGGCATAGGGAAGAACTACTATTTATTAGCAAAAGGAAGTGATAAAAGTGATGTTAACTCATAGAGCATTAATCACCTAAATGAGTTCCATTAATCAAATATTGAATATCCTTGCAAAAATTGATAATTATACCTTTGAATTGATAAAATTATTGTTATTATAGCCATAACTACTTACTACAATCATCATAATACCGATAGCTACAGCATAGTTAGTATTAGGGCTTTAATGTACAATCATTTTTATAATAATACATATACTGTTCTTTAATTCTCAAACTGCAAGTTGAAAAGTTCATTTCTTAGCATAATGCAATGCTCCATTTACTAGAATGCAACACTTTCAAAAAGATATGCCTAGTAAACCATCACTTCACTAGAAGTCCTTGTAAGCCATCGTTTCCCTAGAAGTCTCTGTTATTACCATATTTGACCAGAAGTCCTTGTAAGCCATCACTTCACTAGAAGTCTTTGTAAACAATCACTTCACTACTAGAACTCCTTGTTATTTCCATACTTGAGTCATTTCAAAAATCTTGACAATGACTAGAGGACTTCAATAACCAACTATGTTTTCTCAAAGATTCATGTCATACTCCCTTCATCATCATGACATGAGAAATGGGTACACTACTAACTCCATTGTCACATAAGAACACAGCTTTGTGCCACACATGACAACAAAGACTTCAATTAATTGGCATTATGCCACAAGGATTCAATGATCTATTTATTAAATGATGTAAGTTCTCTATTTTATGGAAAACTTGTTATATTACATAAGAACTTTATATACACATAGTCAATGAGCTTGATTGCACACATGAGAAATAAACAACATGAAAACCTTGCTAGATCTATTTGCAGTATTTGCAGCATCATCAAGATTCTCGCCACAAATTCTTTTGTGTATGCCATCATATGGTGGAGCCTGTGTCATTTGAATGTGAGAGAAAAATGGGTCTTTATAAATTTAGACTTTGGGAATATACCTATGTTTAAACCATGACAAGATTCACAAGGATGGGTGGGAATTTGGCAATTTGAGAGCATGCTGTATCTTTAAAAAGGCCATGATAGCATTACCTTGAGCATAGAGAAGCTCAATTGTTTTGTGCTTGAAAATACCGTCAAATCTAGCTTTGAGGTGAGAATCTTGATGATGCTCCAACATGACAAGGGTTGGTGCAAATGGATCAAATGAATGAAATGTTGGCTTTGGCTTTGGCTTTGAGATGAGAATCTTGATGATGCTCTAATTACACAATGACTGGGGCAGATGGTTCATGAGCAAGAGAGAGGTCTTTAAAATATCCCTTGAACACATGTTAGAGAGAGAGAGAGAGAGAATGAATGAGTGTGTGTGTGTGTGTGTGTGTGTGTTGGTGACTGAAATCTGTTACCGTGTGTGTAAGAGGGGGACTGAGGGAGAGCGATATATTCTTTGTCGTGCATGATGAATAAAGAAAGAAAGGAGGTAAGGCAGCTGACAGAGCGCCGTGCTATGAACACGTCGCTAGCAGAGAAAAGGCCAGAACGAATTATCGTGCGCGGAAGGCATTGCATGTGGACCGACGGGACAACGCATTCAACTTGAGCTGGGTTGGTGCTACCTACTGCGAAGCCCATACGGAAAAGGCCGGAAGAAAATGAATGAACTATATATGAATGAATGAGAGAGAGAGAGAGAGAGAGAGAGAGAGAGAGAGAGAGAGAGAGAGAGAGAGAGAGAGAGAGAGAGAGAGTGTGTGTGTGTGGAGCCTAAGTGAAGAAGCAGAGAGAGAGAGAGAGAGAGAGAGAGAGAGAGAGTGTGTGTGTGTGTGTGTGTGTGTGTGTGTGTGTGTGTGTGTGTCGAGCCCAAGTGAAGAAGCAGAGTGGGTTATGGCGCTAAGAAGAAGCTGATAATGATCATCTCGACAAGAGTCGTATCGGTATCACAGTGTAAGAAGTGTAGGGTAATCATGATAATGGAATATGGACGAAGTCTCGGGTGACGGCCAAAGGGTGGCGCATCTCTCTCTCTCTCTCTCTCCCTCTCTCTCTCTCTCTCTCTCTCTCGCTCTCGCTCTCGCTCTCTGCATGTGATCTTACTTAGACCTCCCTTGCAGGCCTAAAATTTGAAGCTTGAAAGGGGGTTTGGCCCTTCTAGATAAGGGTGATACTTATATTACCCTTCAAAAGAAAGGTAAGAATTTTAGAAAAATAGTTATATGCGCTTCCAAACTCTTCAAAAGGAAAAGGAGAGGTCCTCTAAGACCTTCTAAATGAAAAGTTGGGTAGCCCTTCAAATTTGAGGGCTGCCGGAGTCCCTTGAATCTTCCCTCATATACACCATGTTTGGTCTCACACATAATGTCTCCATCTCTCTTGGGTTGTATGACGTGATATAGACCTCAAACATGGTGGCACATGCAATGTTGGTGTTTGTGTATCATGTGATATAACACACACACACACACACACACACACACACACGTGTTGTGTCTCTTTGTGTGTGTGTGTGTGTGTGTGTGTGTGTGTGTGTGTGTGTGTGTGTGTGTGTGTGTGCGCGCACGTGCGCGTGTGCTTGTGCGTGTGCATGTGCATGTGCATGCGTGTGTGTGTGTGTGTGTGTGTGTGTGTGTGTGTGTGTGTGTGTGTGTGTGTACTTTGTGTGTGTGTGTGTGTGTGTGTGTGTGTGTGTGTGTGTGTGAGCTGAAGTACTATAATGCGTGCTTGAGAGGCCCCTGCTTGAGAGGCCCCTTCGCACCTAGTATGATAAGGAAACACCCCCTTTAGACCAAGCTAGTTCAAGCACACTTTCTGCACACACCAATTCTGTGCACTTTCTCACATTTTCACAAGCTAGCTTTACAATTGCCATACAATATAAAGCCTTGGAAGATGCCTTTTGTTCAAGTAACTAGTAGACCTTTTACGAGATAATCCACTCCTAGGTGATCAATTTCTATGGTTGTCTCCTATTTAATGGGGGATTGCATTTTAACTTTTATCAATGAGAGATACATGGATGGTGTGTCTACACGTATTATTTCTTATAACAAATACTTCAATTCAAATAGGAAAAGGGTAGATAGAGACCCTTCAGTAAATAAAGTAATTTTTGCATAGATTTGTTGGAGTGTGCCTTACCTTGATAGAGACCCTCCAATAAAGAAAATATTTTCTACACAGATTTGTGTAAGTGTGCCTTACCACACAAAGAGAGAGAGAGAGAGAGAGAGAGAGAGAGAGAGAGAGAGAGAGAGAGAGAGAGAGAGAGAGAGAGAGAGAGAGAGAGAGAGAGAGAGAGAGAGAGGGAGGGAGGGAGGGAGGGAGGGAGGGAGGGAGGGAGGGAGGGAGGGAGGGAGAGAGAGAGAGAGAGAGAGAGTGTGTGTGTGTGTGTGTGTGTGTTTGTGTCTGTGTGGTCTTTTTGGTTTGAAAAGACACCACTTTCTTTCCAGAAGTTTATTATAGGGATCCATATCTTCAGGATTTAAAATGCAATCTTGATGGTTGATCATGATTGACTCATTTGTCTCCTACACATTAATGTACTGAATGTGATATGTGATAATTGTACTATTACTAGTTATTGTTTTTATTGAAGAGGTTTATACATTGGGCCCTTTTTCACAACTTTTCCAAGAGTAATTTGCAGCTAGTGCTACTCAAGTAATGCTAATTAGTTGCATCTCTTGAGTAGCTTGAAGTTAACCTCACTCATTTTCATTTTAGTAAGGAATAGTTTCCAGTGGACATTACCTCCAAGGATATCTTTTGTAAATATACCTTATCATTTAATTAGTTGAGTGTTGATAGATACATAAGTGGTACATCTCTACAAAACCTTCTAACTACTAAGTGGCCAAATTCAAGAAAGGAATAGTATATGCACTAAGACCCTTCAATAGACAAAGCACTTTCTACAATAGGGTTACTAAGATCTTTGATGTGTATATAAGGGATTTTGAATAGGAATTTAGATGCTTGTGATAGGGTGCTTTTCTTAATAGTGATTCCGTCTTGATGTTACGCAAATAATAGATGCTTTAGTTTAATTGACTACCTTAAAGAATGATTTCTTTAATGTTGCATTTCTGCTTGTTATTTCATTTATTGTGTCTATTAATTTATTTCTAGTTTAGTTATTCAAATGTCCTAATTTGAGTGAAGATGATAAATACTTCTAAAAACAAAAATGCAAGCTCAAAATGTTATTATCTCTAGGAATACATATTATTTAAGTTAGGAGTCATAATTTTCCTTTTTTTAAAAAATTATGTTATATTTAATATCATGGAGCTTTGTATAATTTGTAAAAAATAGAAAATGGCTAATTATTGTCTAATACTAAGGGCATGTCACAAACTAGGAAAAGTAAACAATAGAAAATGGCTAATTATTGTCTAATACTAAGGGCATGTCACAAACTAGGAAAAGTAAACTCGCTACTCAATTCATATATTTTGAGATCAAGTTATGCACAACTACAACCATGATCTAGTGAGAAACATGCATGCTTGGGTGAAGATTATACCCATCCTTGTGTAGTACTCTCTCTTCTTTCTTTTATCTATTTTAAGTGTGTTTGTTTCTTGTGTACGTTAATCATATCTTTGAAGATTGATGCCAAAGCTAATCTCCTAAGCATGTCAAGCCATGTACAAGGAGCATTGTTTGACCAATGGCTACTATGAACATCCAATAGACATAAAGAGCTCCCACATCAACATTGAGGACAAGGACAAGCTTGGAAACTCTCAAATGCTACTTTTTGAAGTACGAGGCTAGAGACATTGCTTGCAAGACAGTCAATTGTAAATTTCATTATTGGGAAGAGATTTTCATCTCTTTCAACTGCCTATTCCTTTCTTCTAATACATAGATTACAAGGTCACACTTTTATTGGGAAGAAACAATTAAATATAAAAAGTTTTCTTTTCAACATTTTTGAAATTAAAAGCTTTGATATATAAGCAACTAGTACATAAGTATATAGGACTTACAGGAAGCATATATAAGGCCAAGACCTTTCTCTCCTTTCATTACATTGACTAAAAGGATTGATGAGGTAACTAACAAAAGCTATAAGTAATATCTCCAAGATTAAAAATGTTATTAATCATTCCAATTATCATCATCTCTAAGAAATACTAGTTATCTAGGTTTCTTCAAGGGTACAAGGGACTTGCTTTTACCAAGCACACATGGGGCTTACTCATTAAATCAAAATGGGGTTTAATAGCTTTAGGATTAGTCTTATAATTTGCCACAAAAGTGATTAGAAAGTCACTTATATGCCTTAGGACGTGTGTGCATTGATGCCAAAAACTTATGAAATCTACATTTCAAGTGAAAAGGGCTACCTACAAAAATTGAAATTGAAAAATGTATGAAAAATGATAAAAAGTCATTCAATAGGAGATTCAACAACATTACTTGGAGCTATTGAAAACATGTAATGAAGTGTTTAATAAATGCTTAGATAATATTTTAGATTATATTTTATAAGTTCTTTTGTGTGCTACCATGGTCTAACTATAGGAGGATGTCACAAAATTATCAATTATTTACCCTTGATTATGTTGAGAATTTTGTTCATCTATTTTATATATTCCATGTTCTTAGCTTTAATGTTTATCTCTCTTGGCTTTAATATTTACCTCTATTTTCCCTTCTTCCATGTTCTCTTCTTTTCTTTATTCTCCAACCCATATTCTCTCCTCATTAGCTACATTCCTTACAAATGATCTTAGAGCTATGTCATTGATCTATTTCTTTCTCATTACTCTCATCTCTATATCTCATTCTCAACCTTAATTTAAGAAAATGTAAATGAATTAGGGGCAAAAATGTCTAGAGGAGGAATCCCAAAGGAAGAGCCTAAGGAAGACCCATGGAAGGCCCTAGAAAAGACCCCTTAGAAAGATCTCCCAAAGGAGAGATAATTCTAGGCCTTCTTAAGAAGGATTTCTAGGATGACACCAAGGAGGAAGGTAGAGACTAGGATATCTCCTAGGACACAAGAATGAGAGTTTTCATTCATATTACATACTCTAATGGGGTTTCACAAGTGGATAACCTCCCTCATTGGTCTCTCTCATATCTCCTCATGTCTTCTATATGCTCATGACTCTCTAGATTGGACATGGCTAATAGACTTACTCATGGGGGGTGGCTGTACATATTTTATGGGTCTTTCATGCATTTATGAATACAAATTTAAAGATCAAAAACTATGATTATGAAATATACTACAAGTTTCACTTGAGTGAGCCCAACTCTCAATTTTAATAAATTTATACTATAGCATGCTGAAAATAAAATGTGCTTGCTTTAGAACAAGGTTCCACTTAAGTTCATGGTAGCTATGCTTTTCTAATATTCTCCAAAGAATATATTCATCAACTTGATTTAGTTTTTTCTCCTAATTTGCATCTTATCTTTTCTGGTTGGTGTCTTAGTACATTGACATTCATCATGTTGTTGCTATATCTTTAAACAATATAGGCTACCAAAGCTATGGTTTAAATATAATTTGAGATATGGAATTGGCATAAAAGTGCTCTCTAACTATCCCCCTATGTGTTTCTTGTAGCACATCCTTCATGCTAACTACAACTGTGAAACCAACAACAAGAAGGATAAAGAAAATGTCAAACAAAAGTCAAAGTCAAAGTACAAATTCTATTTTTTGAAGAAGGATACTTTATGGGCTTCACCATATTATTTTAGGCACTTGTAATTTAATCCATGGAGACATTACCATTTGCGTACTATTTTATAAAAGGCAAGGTCTCACTCCTACATAAATTGGAATATTTCCTATAGAAGGATTTTTCAACCTACAATAGATGTGAGGGTTGTGCCCATGTAAGCCCTACATGATCTTTTTCTTCCCTTGTCTTTTCCCATGTTGATATGGGGGAGAGTTTGGAGTTGTGTGTGAGAAAGAGTTTGTGAGAGTATGAAGGGCCAAACGAGGCAAAGCTTTCTACTTATTTTTTTCCTCCTTCTCTCAACACCATAGACATCCTTGATGTGATGCAAAGGAGTTGAGGCATTCGATGCCTTATACGACCAATTTCTCACAGCATCACTTACTACCTTTCTTCTCTCAGAGTGAGCGCAAGCAGAAGACAACTATGGGGGACAACTCAGGACAGAAAAGAACACAACAGTTGGCACAAGCTTAGATGAGAATACTTGATGCTAGAAGAAAAACTCAAGGTGAGATTGCTTTGTATTTCAAGTTTCAATTGAACTTCTTGTTGGATTTACAATGAGAGTGAGTGGGCTTATATAGGCTCTTGGAAAGGCTTTCCTACGTAAGGGGATGAGAAGGCATCTCATAATGTGGGTTGAGATGGAAAGGGAGATGCTTTGGTACCTGGTACCTTTAAGTGGGAATAACTTTTACATTATGGGCATATTTTTTTTTTACAAAAGAATATAGTGATTTCTTTTGCTTTTTGAGTCATCATGATGACTTTTGGGATAGAAGATCTGCAATGGTATTTTGAATGCCTGGAACGTGTTCGAAAGTCACATCAAGAGCATAAAATAAGAGTGACCATCTAAGCAATCTTTTATTCCCAATTTCATTGAGTGCATTTTTGGTAAGATAGTCGGGTACATGCTTCAAGCCAGTGCGGATGGTGAAAGGGACAAATTCGATGAAGAATCAAAAAGCTTTAATAGCCTTAATCATTGCTAGAAGCTCTCCTTGGTAGGATGGATAATTCCTTCGTGTGATGGAGAAGATTCTTGACGCATATCTACATGGATATAATTCTTTTGATTCTTCTTCACATAGACAAGCTCCCCAAACAGTGTCAGAAGCATTTGTGTAGAGGATTAATGGGAGACCAGTAGGCAGAGGAAGGGGTGGAAGATTCTTGATAATCTTTTTAATGTTTGGAATAGCCAAAGTGTGTAAGGATTTCCATTGAAATTTTTCCTTACGGAGGAGAGGGTAAAGGTCTTTGGAATAATAGGCTATGTTTGGAGTAGAGTATTTCACCCAATTCAAGCAACCGAAAAACTGTTGAAGCTATTTGACCAAAGTAAAAGTGTTGAGCATTTCTAGAATTTTAGTCAACACATGCTCTTGAAGCTTTATATGTCCTTGGTTAATTTCTATACCAAGAAATTCCACTAATGTATGAAACATCAATGATTTTGTGGGTGATAGTACTATGTGTGCCTCTTCTACTGCTTTTGCAAATTGAGAGAGATGCTCCACATGTTCTTATATAGTGTCTGAAAAAACAAGAATATCATCAATGTAGGTAAGGCAAAAGGGGAATTTTTTGAAGATGGAATCAGTCCATTCTTGGAACTTTGTGGGGGCAATCTTGATTCCAAAAGCTAGCACTTTCCATTGATAATGACCTTGTGGGACACAAAATATTGTTTTATACCGATCTTCTTCTTTGATAGGAAGCTGCCAAAAGCCTCACTTAAGATCGAACTTGCTGAAGATGTTAGCCTTTTTTAGTCTTTTCAAAAGAAGATCTTTTAATGGAATGGGATGACCATGTCCAATCAAATACTTATTTAAGGGCTTATAGTTAATCACTAATCTCTTTTTTCCCCTTTTTTGTTCTGAATGCTTATTAACGTAGAAAGCTTGACATGCCCACGGGGAGTTAGTTGCCTCGATTAATCCCTTTTCTAGAAGAGAGTGTATCTCTTCTTTGCACAACTGCAAATCTTCATCCTTCATACCTGAATAAACTGCCTTTGTGGGAACTACATTGGGTTGGATAGGCAATGAGATTGCATACCTTTGTCTTTTCTCCTTATAGATCATAGGGTCTTCATGATAAAAGTCTTTATTTGCTCCTGTATTTGATTTATGGCTTGTTCATGTTTCTGCATGTCTACCTTTATCCACTGAGCTCTTCAGATATCCTTAGTCTGGGAATTGGATTCTGTAATGGAATAAATAGTCCTGCCAATTTTTGGAAGTAGTGTCATATCAGCTTGCTTTCCCTTATAGGAAATTGTGAAGTGTTTTGCCCAAAAAGTATAGGGCATCAGATGTTGTAATATGTATGTTCCAATCAGTAAATCATATATCATCTGTTTCATAAGCTGTATTTCTATAGGTACCTTGATGGATCCAACATGTAAATAAGCCTGAGTTACATCGATCAATGTAATATTTTTGTTGTTAAACAGTTCTACCATGATAGGAGTAGAGATTTTTATACAATTTTTTGGAAAGAGTTCATGAGGGGAAATTGTTAAAGAGGATCCTATATCTAGCAAGGCATCATGAGGGGAAATAGTCCACCAGTGTCTAAAGCATTAAGCTTGTGGACTCTTGATTGGGATAATCGTACTTGATTGACTAGGTTTATCGGGTCACCTGTAGCTAAAGAATGTAGTTCTTGTAGGATAGCCAAAGTACGTTGGGTTATTTCCTTCTGTCCTAATAGAATCCTTTTATATACTTTACAAAGTGAATGGAGTTCCTATTGCATCTCTAAAAATGCATTAGTCATTTCTTGACCAGTTTGTTGAGTACCTGAAGTGGTTGATTGTAGTAGTTGAGTTGTTCTCGATTGGTGTAGACTCTCCAATTTATGAGGAATGCACAAATTTTCATGTCCTTTAGTTTTTGGGCCAAGAGTGCCTGGCTTAGGCAAATCATATGTATTTGAGAAGAATTCCTATCGCATCTTATTTTTATGATTTTAATGTTTAGATGAAGATGTGTCTATTTCTTTAGAATCTTCTGAACTAGATGAACTTTCTTTGATCTGTTTTCCCTTCATTTTCCTTGAAAAATCATTTTTTGAAGAGGATGCAAAAGCATTACTCATAAACTTTTCTTTTTTGGAAGGAAAATGGGCTTTATGGGAATTGATAGCTTGAAAGCTTTCAGGGTGTACCTCATCCTCATCTGAGACTTCAGTTATATCTGAGGGTGTTTCATCCACTGTATCTTCTGTAGTTTGCCAAGAGGTTGAGCTAGATGCTTCAGAAGAAGAATAATCCTCAAATTTAGAGAGTTATCTCTCAATATCTTCTTCTCCTTTATCAGTGTCTTGATGAGTATCATAGTTACTATCATAGTCACTGTTGTAAGAATACTCATCTTCTGAATAGCTGCCATATGAGTAACAGCTATCATAATCGAAGTGATGCATCATATTAACCTTTGTCGCATTTGTTTGCTCTTTTTTTTTCTTTGGACACTTTTTTGCCAAGTGGGAAGAACTTCCGCAAAGAAAACACTTCAAATTTTTATTTTTTGATCCTTTCTTATAGTCCTTATTTTTTCTATTTTTTGAGTAAGATTTGTGGTGATACCTATCTCTATGATACCTATCTCTGTCTCCTCCTCTTCTGAATATTCTAAAAGTCATGAGAGACCAATGACCATATGAAGATTTCTACTCATAATCTGGCTGGTTGTAGTGCCTATGGTGTTGGTGATCTCTCCTTTTGCTGTAAGAATAATCACAGCTACATTTGTCACATCCAAAGTCTGTCTCAAACTTAGAAGCTCTTTTGCAAATAGACTGAGGAAACTTCTAGTTGAGTTGGGTCATTTTCTGGTGATGACAAACTTCTTTGATGGTTTGCTCAATAGTTTGGATGATTTTTCCAACACTATCAGTGAAATCTCTGTTCTCACTTTTCATTTTTTGTTTACAATAGAAGGGGATAGGTTTAGGGAAGGAACATACCAAGTGCTCCTTCATGAAATTATCATGGCCTCGAAGACCTTCATACATAAGGTCTAGTATATATAGCAAGTACTCTTTATACAGTCTAGGGTCGCAAAGTTTGGATTTAAAGAAGGCTTCCCTAGCTTCTAGAACATCATATAATTTGTTTTCAACTAATTCTCACTCGTAATTTGAGAGAAGAAAGGTAGTCAGTGACACTGTGAGAAATTGCTCTTATAAGGCATTTGAGGCTTGTGGGTGCCATGTTGCCATTGAAGAGCAGTAAATTCTCTGTTAGTCGAGTAAAGTCCTATGGATTCTTCAAAGCAAGGTGGAAATGTCCTCTCGTCTACATTCAAACATCTTTCGGAGCATTACAAGTCATAAGGGAATTCAACCATTATAGTTGACAAATCTCAACCAAGCTCAAAATGGATTTTGCTAGAAATTGGTGCTTCTCATATCTATGGTGAAAATTATATATCTAAGTTCAAAGCTTCTACTATGTTTATTTAGGATCGAGATATTCTTACTCTAGGGGACTCCCTCTCACAAGGCCAGCATGTTAATCTTCTTTCTCTTGTTTACCCAAAGATTCAAAAACACCAAAATAAAAAAGACTACCCATACATCCATCTAGAATATATAGCAACAGGCATAATTCCTCTATTTAGGCATGGCCTAAATGCTTCTTATATGGTAGCAATCCTTGACAACCGTCATCTTAACCTGCATGATATGATACTAGACACGGCTGTTTCACCTCTTTCAAATGGCTCTATCTTTTTTGAACTTCGTCCTAACTATGTAATTTCTATAGATGATCTATGTTACCTGAACTCCTAATGCTGAATATTAGAACTCTAAGATTAGAGATGAAAGCTTCATTTGTACATTTGGCTATCCAGTATCATATGGTTTTTAGATGCATGTATCTAGGAATACCCAGGGTTGTGGAAGGAGTCAACTCCTCCCAAGAAAAAGGACAAACAATTCTCATGAAGTCGGATAAAACCACTCAGAGATTCTTGCCAGACTGTGTGAACTGGTCCGAACTGGAGTTGCCTCATGAATGGCAACTAGATATTTCGTCCATCCAGAAGAAGGAGCTACTACCCCCAAAAGTGATTAAAGTTCAGAATATAAAAGGAAAGACAAGGCTACTTCCACAAAAGCAACTGCAGAATGGTTCTCTGCCGCCAGAGCTATTGCATTTGCAAAAATGCATTAGTCATTTCTTGATAACCTTTTTGAGTACCTAAAGTGGTTGATTGTAGCAGTTGAGTTGTTGTTTCAGGCTAGTGTAGACTCTCCAATTTGTGAGGAATGAAGAAATTTTCCTATCCTTTAGTTTTTGGGCCAAGAATGCCTAGCTTAGGCAAATCATATGGATTTGAGAAGAATTCATGTCGAATCTTATTTTTATGTTTTTCATGTTTAGATGAAGTTGTGTCTGTTACTTCAGAATCTATTGGACTGGATGAACTTTCTTTGATCTGTTTTCCCTTCATTTTCCTTGAAAAATCATTTTTTGAAGAGGATGCAAAAGCATTGCTCATAAACTTTTCTTTTTTAAAAGGAAATTGGGCTTCATGGACATTGATAGCTTGAAAGCTTTTAGGGCATACCTCGTCATCATCTAAGTCTTCAGTTATATCTGAGGGTGTTTCCTCCACTCTATCTTCTGCAGTATGCCAAGAGGTTGAGCTAGATGCTTCAAAAGTAGAATAATCTTCAAATTTAGAGAGTTCTCTCTTAGTATCTTCTTCTCCTTTATCAGTCTCTTGCTGAGTATCATAGTAACTATCATAGTCACTATTGTAAGAATACTCATCTTCTGAATAGCTGTCATCTGAGTAACAGCTATCATAATCAAAGTGATGCATCATATTAACTTTTGCCGCATTTGTTTTGCTCCTCTTTTTTCTTTGGACACTTGTTTGCCAAGCGGGAAGAACTGCCACAAAGAAAACACTTCAAAATCTTTATTTTTTTATCCTTTTACATATTCCTTATTTTTTCTATTTTTTGAGTAAGATTTGTGGTGATACCTATCTCTGTCTCCTCCTCTTCTGAATCTTCTAAAACGTCTCGAAGACCGATGACCATATGAAGATTTCTGCTCATAATCTGGCTAGTTGTAGTGCGTATGGTGTTGGTGATGTCTCCTTTTGCTGTAGGAATAATCACAACTACATTTGTCACATCCGAAGTCCGTCTTAAACTTAGAAGCTCTTTTGCAAATAGACTGAGGAAACTTCTAGTTGAGTTGGGTCATTTTTTGGTGATGACATACTTCTTTGATGGTTTTCTCAATAGTTTGGATTATTTTTCCAACACTATTAGTGAAATCTGTGTTCTCACTTTTCATTTTTTGTTTACAATAGAAGGGGATAGGTTTAGGGAAATTATCATGGGCTCCAAGACCTTCATACATAAGGTCTCGCATATATACCAAGTACTCTTTATATAGTCTAGGGTCACAAAGTTTGGATTTAAAGAAGGCTTCCCTAGCTTCTAGAACATCTTCCAATTTGTTTCCAACTAATTCTCACTTGTAATTTGAGATAAGAAAGATAGTAAGTGACGCTGTGAGAAATTGCTCGTATAAGGCATTTGAGGCTTGTGTGTGCCATGTTTGCCATTGAAGAGCACTAAATTCTCTGTTAGTCAAGTAAAGTCCCATGGCTTCTTCAAAGCAAGGTGAAAATGTCCTCTCGTCTACATTCAAACATCTTTTGGAGCATTACAAGTCATTGGGGAATTCAACCATTATAGTTGAGGAATCTCAACCAAGCTCAAAATGGATTTTGCTAGAAATTGGTGCTTCTCATATCTATGGTGAAAATGATATATCTAAGTTTAGAGCTTCTACTATGTTTATTTAGGATCGGGATATTCTTACTAGAGGGGACTCCCTCTCCCAAGACCAGCATGTTAATCTTCTTTCTCTTCTTTACCCAAAGATTCAAAAACACCAAAATAAAAAATACTACCCATACATCCATCTAGGATATATAGCAATAGGCATAATTCCTTTGTTTAGGCATGGCCTAAATGCTTCTTGTATGGCAGTAGTCCTTGACACCCGTCATCTTAAACTGCACGATATGATAGTAGGCGTGGTTGTTTCACCTCTATTAAATGGCTCTATCTTTTTGGGACTTCGTCCTAACTATATAATTGCTATAGATGATCCATGTTACCTAAAATCCTAATGCTATATATTAGAACTCTAGGATTAGAGATGAAAGCTTCATCTTTACATTTGGCTATCCAATATCATATGGTTTTTAGATGCATCTCTCTAGCAATACCCAGGGTTTTGGAAGGAGTCAACTCCTCCCAGGAAAAAGGACAAAAAATTATCATGAAGTCAGATAGAACCACTCAGAGATTCTTGCCAAACTATGTGAGCTGGTCTAAACTAGAGTTGCCTCATGAATGGCAACTAGATATTTCGTCCATTCAGAAGAAGGAGCTACTACCCCCAAAAGTGATTAAAGTTCAGAATATAAAAGGAAAGACACTGCTACTTCCACAAAAGCAACTACAGAATTGTTCTCTGTCGCCAAAGCTGTTGCATTTGAAAAAATGCATTAGTCATTTCTTGATAAGCTTTTTGAGTACCTAAAGTGGTTGATTGTAGCAGTTGAGTTGTTGTTTTAGGCTACTGTAGACTCTCCAATTTGTGAGGAATGAACAAATTTTCCTATCCTTTAGTTTTTGGGCCAAGAGTACCTAGCTTAGGAAAATCATATGGATTTGAGAAGAATTCCTGTCAGATCTTATTTTTATATTTTTTATGTTTAGATGAAGTTGTGTCTATTTTTTCAGAATCTTCTAAACTAGATGAACTTTCTTTGACCTGTTTTCCCTTCATTTTCCTTGAAAAATCATTTCTTGAAGAGGATGTAAAAGCATTGCTCATAAACTTTTCTTTTTTAAAAGGAAATTGGGCTTCATGGGCATTGATAGCTTGAAAGCTTTCAGGGCGTCCCTCATCATCATCTAGGTCTTCACTTATATCTGAGGGTGTTTCATCCACTCTATCTTCTGCAATATGCCAAGAGGTTGAGCTAGATGCTTCAGAAGTAGAATAATCTTCAAATTTAGAGAGTTCTCTCTTAGTATCTTCTTCTCCTTTATCAGTGTCTTGGTGAGTATCATAATCACTATCATAGTCACTGTTGTAAGAATACTCATCTTTTGAATAGCTGTCATATGAGTAATAGCTATCATAATCAAAGTGATGCATCATATGAACCTTTGCCGCATTTGTTTGCCCTTTGTTTTTCTTTGGACACTTGTTTGCCAAGTGAGAAGAACTACCGCAAAGAAAACACTTCAAATCTTTCTTTTTTGAACCTTTTTCATATTCCTTATTTTTTCTATTTTTTGAGTAAGATTTGTGGTGAAACCTATCTCTATGATACCTATCTCTGTCTCCTCCTCTTCTGAATCTTCTAAAACGCCTTGAAGACCGATGAGCATATGAAGATTTCTACTCATAATCTCGGCTGTAGTGCCTATGATGTTGGTGACGACTCCTTTTGCTGTAAGAATAATCGCAACTACATTTTTCACATCCGAAGTCAGTTTCAAACTTAGAAACTCTTTTGCAAATAGACTAAGGGAACTTCTGGTTGAGTTGGGTCATTTTTCGGTGATGACAGACTTCTTTGATGGTTTGCTCAATAGTTTGGATGATTTTTCCAACACTATCGGTGAAATCTTTGTTTTCACTTTTCATTTTTTGTTTACAATAGAAGGGGATAGGTTCAGGGAAGCAACATACCAAGTGCTCCTTTGTGGAATTATCATGGGCTCCAAGACCTTCATACATAAGGTCTCGCATATATACCAGGTACTCTTTATACAGTCTAGGGTCATAAAGTTTGGATTTAAAGAAGGCTTCCCTAGCTTCTAGAACATCATCTAATATTTTTCCAACTAATTCTCACTTGTAATTTGAGATAAGAAAGATAGTAAGTGACACTGTGAGAAATTGCTTGTATAATGCATTCGAGGCTTGTGTGTGCCATGTTCGCCATTGAAGAGCAGTAAATTCTCTATTAGTCCAGTAAAGTCCTATGGCTTCTTCAAAGCAAGGTGGAAATGTCCTCTCGCCTGCATTCAAACATCTTTCGGAGCATTACAAGTCATTGGGGAATTCAACCATTATAGTTGAGGAATCTCAACCAAGCTCAAAATGGATTTTGCTAGAAATTGGTGCTTCTCATATCTATGGCAAAAATGATATATCTAAGTTCAAATCTTCTACTATGTATATTGAGGATCAGGGTATTTTTACTGTAGGGGACTCCCTCTCCCAAGACCAGCATGTTAATCTTCTTTCTCTTCTTTAGCCAAAGATTCAAAAACACCAAAATAAAAAAGACTACCCATACATCCATCTAGGATATATAGCTATAGGCATAATTCCTCTGTTTAGGCATGGCCTAAATGCTTCTTATATGGCGGCAGTCCTTAACACCCATCATCTTAACCTGCACGATTTGATAGTAGGCGCAGTTGTTTCACCTCTTTCAAATGGCCCTATCTTTTTTTAACTTCGTCATAACTATGTAATTGCTATAGATGATCCATGTTTACCTGAACTCCTAATGCTGCATATTAGAACTCTAGGATTAGAGATGAAAGCTTCATCTGTACATTTGGCTATCCAGTATCGTATGGTTTTTAGATGCATGTCTCTAACAATACCCTAGGTTGTGGAAGGAGTCAAATCCTCCCAGGATCAAGAAAAATTATCATGAAGTCAGATGAAACCACTTAGATATTCTTGCCAGACTGTGTGAACTATTGCCTCATGAATGGCAACTAGAAATTTCATCCATCCAGAAGAAGGAGCTACTACCCCCAAAAGTAATTAAAGTTGAGAATATAAAAAGAAAGGCCCTGCTACTTTCACAAAAGCAACTACAGAATGGTTCTTTGCCAGAGCCATCTCCTCAGAAAGCATTCATCCAACAGCCTCAACCCAGGATCTCACCATCTCAGAGAACCAATACTCTTAAGTTTCATACTCAGCCTTGTAATCATGACCAAGTCATTCAAGGAGTGTGTCAACATTGTCGTAAGCTAATTGAAAAACCTGGCTCATCTTTAGGATTCATCAACAACATCCACGAATTCAAATATGAAAATAACCAATATAAGGTTGTACCCTACCTACATCCACAAGATATTCATCCTGGACAGTTGAACTCCAGGCAGTAAACTGGACCCATCTGGCTCTTATAGGATTGATTGAGAAGATAGAATATTTGCAACAGATTGTAGATCAACTTCTCAGTATCTGTCAACAGTTACAAAAAATACTATTTCAAGGTCTATTCTAGTAATCACTACCCATGCGCTAGTACCTTCCTCCCAGACAGTGACTGATTGGTCCACTTTCTCCAACAAACGGATTGCTTCACAAGGCAACTACTCAATGATTAGAGAAGTTCCAAATTCCAGACTCACTGGTCATATTCCAACTATAGCTCCATATTTGATAAGCTTTGCAAATTCTAGTCCAAACAACACGATGCAAGGTAGGGGGATGCAGCAAATTTGAAGCTATGGAGCATTCAATGCATGGATTATATTGCTTGACAATGTGGATCAAGTTGCCATTGGAGTAGTCCTTTGAAATGCTATGCAAATCTAGGAGTTCAACGAATGCAAAGTGCTTGTATCTACACTAATTTCTATAGGCTTCAACAACCATTTCATAATCCAAAAACCATCACGATTCTAGCCATTACTACAAAATAATCAATGAGCAGAAAATATGGTTCATAATTGCGATCATCTACTAGTATTCCATGAGCTGAAGACAATATGCTAAATTCTAGTCAAACTTGCTCCAAGAAGGACAAAGCCTTTGGTCTTGCTAAGAGCTTCATCAACAATTGAGCCTAATCCTTCACTTTGACAAAACCAGAATCACTGGCAATATTGTCAACTTTAATATTATATGGAGGCAAGCTTTTCTAGTAAAGCAACATAATCCTCTGATACTATAAAAGATGAATAACATTCAACATGCCCAAACAATGTGGGTTTTACCTATGCCAAGTTGAGAACTAGAGTTAAATGTCATAAATCTTGGCTCAATATTATATTATTGTGCTCGTTATCATGTAGCTACAGTGGCTTCTATATGGAAGGACAACAAGTAGGCTCATCATGAAGCTCCTTCACATTCTACATCACAATGTGAGGCCCATAAGGCTATTATGAAGACTTTATGTTCTTCAATTCTTGCTTGATACAATCACGATCTACTGTGATAGCACAGAACTTTGAGTTCAACTCTTCACTCTTTTTCATTTCTTCCATAAGCTGCTTTCTCAATGCCTCAATTTATATGCCTAAAAGTTTCTCATACTGCTCCCATGCATAAGCTTCTTGATAAGAAGGCTCTTTGGCAATAACCTCAATAGCACCTAACTCTACATGTTGTCCTAAAAGAGAGCTTTGACCATAGAGAAAGAGGAAATTGAACTTCATGTTGGTGAGTGAAAATGAGTGACCAGAGCCATGATGCTGCATTGACGAGATCTAAAATGGACCAGCACTGGCTATGGCACTAGCCAGACCTCATGCACACAACAGACAACCCTACCACACGGCCTCACGGTCTAGAAGCATCTCTAATACACCGATGTACACTAGATAGACTTAATTATACGCTTGCTGATATGTATTCCAACATTTACCTTCCCTTCTCCTCAAAGGGAGATCCCATAACATATAGGCATAGTGCCTCGTAACACAAACATAAGGAAGTTCCCCTCAGCGGATTGCCGCGGCTCCACTGCGACTCTCCTACACCTCGGGGATTGGCCCCAAGATACGTCGCTTCAACATATAAAAAATAGCGCACAAAATCCACTCTTTTCTTATTTTGTACGATCCAAGAATATATAGATCCTCACCAAACAGTCCCAAGAAAAGCGTACAACTGGCCTATAGCAAAGGCTCCTTTCCACTCAGCATGTAAGTCATGTCCTAGGAAGACAATTGCTATGCAATCCAGGAGTGATACCATGTCGTGCGTCATGCATAGTGCATATGATCCTAGTGCACAAACAATATTTATCAAATCAGCATTTTGTGATGTGGACAAAACAACCCTTTCATGATTTTCACTAAACGCATGCTTTGATGTATGGAGACTAGCACCGATCTCTCGTGCTACTAGCCCCTTAAACTGAATTATCGCAATTCTAAATGGAATGCACAATCAAATGTTTCAAAAATTCAAACCCTCTCTGCCCTTTTAATCTCTTAACCTCACCCTTTCCCTCTAACGTTTAGGTTATACTGTGTTGCATAGGTGTAGGGTTTTATTTTGTATGTATTTTTCGCATAAGACGGAAAAAAAACATGAACTATGACACATAAACAAAGTCAATTGAATCCAAACTTCATGCCTCAACTTTGTTATACAGCCACAACCACGAATCATAATTTTCTAGATTTTTATAATGCAAAAATCCTAATTTTCCCCATTTTTAGCTATTTTTCTCTATTTATTTGTGCATAAAAATAGATTTTTCTTTATTTATGACTAGTGACTGATTATGGCAGCTGAAAGATGTTTTGTCTCAGAATTTCATCCCATGTGTATCTCTTTTCCCCACCCGAAACCAATAAATCCTTCATTTTTACACTAAAAATACACTTTTCAGGCTATAATTTAATTATTGCAACTATTTATCATTACGGATCTGCATTTCTTTTATGCATAGCCCTCAATCATAATGTAAACAAGCTCCAAACAAATTTTTGTTCCATATAAATTCCATTTCAACCATCAAACATCAACAAGAAGCACAATTCCTTTGTAAAAATGGTGCATGCGGCTTACTTGTGTGTTGGGGTTTGTAATTAATTTTTTTGGGTTGCCAATGGACCACCAACAAGTAGCAAATCTTCAATGATGAACATCTCCCCTCAGCCTCCTCTTGATCTTGGAACAATCCAATTCATGCCGAACAAGCATCCTTCAATCGGTCTTCATCTTCTTCATGTGCATGAACAGCCCCTTAAGGGGAGAGAGAGGAAGGAGAGAGAAAGACTAAAAAAAGAGATTTTTAAATCCTCCATTAAAATGGGCAAGCTTGCAATCGTCTTGTTCCTCTCCCTGCCCTGATCGAGAATCTCCCTCTCTCTCTCCAAATGGATTTGAATCGAAGAGGCATCGAGCAAAAATGAGGAGGCCTATTGACGGTTCCCTCTCTTCGATAGTTTTTCCATTAGTTTCAAGGCTTTTATTAAGCCTAAGGTTTAAAACATTAAAATAACATGTTCATCCTTTTGTGTTCACACTGTCTCGCAAGTGGATTTTTCAATTTTGAAGGCCCAAGCGAACTTTGATTTGCAATCCGACTCGACAAGCAGCTTTATGGCATCGAACTCCATCAACCTGGCCTCTCCCACGCACTTTACAACTTCCTGATCCAATACCTGCTTTATAACATCAAACCTTACGAGGATTAAATGGGGGGTCAAACAACCTCCGATTGACGAACCGAGACTTGTATTGGA
Organism: Lygodium microphyllum; assembly: GCF_053477565.2. Lineage (NCBI taxonomy): Eukaryota > Viridiplantae > Streptophyta > Polypodiopsida > Schizaeales > Lygodiaceae > Lygodium > Lygodium microphyllum. Next base: position 140,669,313 of record NC_141136.1, read on the forward strand.
TTCCTGATATCAAAATGCATCTAGGAAAACTCTAGCTTGGCCATCCGCCACCATTTGATTTTTCATGAAAATTGGCTCTTTAACGTCTCTAGGGCACTTTTCAGCTCCAAAACGGGCTCCAACGCTCCAAGAATGGGTCCAAATCGGGTCCTAAAATCTAGCTCTCATTGATGACCGCAAGATAGGGCGACTTAGCCCGTCAAATCCCACAAGCAGATCTGCACATAAACACAAATCGGGTCCTAAAATTTAGCTCTCATTGATGACCGCGAGATAGGGCGACTTAGCTCATTGAATCCCATCGAATCCCATGAACAGATTTGCACATAAACACAACCACAAAGAGCATCAAGCCGATACAAAATAGATACACAACAAAACATATCACAGCTCTCACCCTACCCCCTTGACAAAACCAAGGCATGAAATCCACAAGGAGTAGGCCAAGCACAGTCTAATAAGAGGCCAGAGCTAGTCACTAACCTGTTGCTCCAACACGGCTAAGCTAAAAAGAACTATCAAAGAGGTCATCCTAAGTGGTAGTCTGAACTACCTACCGAACGGAGAACAACTCAACTAGGAGCTCCTCCTAGGCGAGGACTCCCATAGCAGCCTGATCAAGAAATATTTTCTTTTAGCACATTGTCCATTTAGCCTTTTATTTTCCATATTTGAGCATGTAAAAAGGAGGGAGATGAGTGTAGTGACCCAAGGAGAACAAGGCATCGGCCTCAGGACATGTCTCGATACCCAAGAACCTACCAAGCTCGCGCAAGGTGACACTTAATCATTTTCTAACGCTCACTTTTATTTTCACTCCAAGCATCTTTTATTTGCTTTCCTTTTCAGCTAGTTGCCACCCCTAGGAAGACAAGGCATCGGCCCTGGGTCTTGTCTCATCCCCAAGAACCTACCAGGCCTTCGCAAGGCGATAAACAACTGTTCAACGATTTTTCTTTCTTTCCTTTTCTATTTTTATAGGGGTTAGAACCCCTTTTTACACACCTCCGTATATTCATATATTTTCAACTATTCAGGATTTTGCTTCTTTACATTATCATTTTGTCTAGCAGTCTTTTCTAACTGCCTCACAACTAACAGAAACTCCTAGAATGTCCGCCTAGCAGGTCAGTAGAATAGGGTCACTAGGATTTCCTTCTAAAACACGTCTTTTAATGCCAGACAATGCCTTTATAGGAGGCAACGACTACTCAGACCTCCCACAGACATACTAACCTATACCTGGGACTTCATGCCTTGATTGTCGGTCCCCAACAAATTAAAAGAAAGTAACCCCTTACATACACATATATCATTAATGGCTTAAGGAAAAATACTCAAGAAGGGGGCCAAACCACCTGGAATGGCCACAAGAAGCTCCTCCACAACAAAAGCTCCCTCCAGTGACTTCGTCAACCTATATGATGCAATCACTAAAATAGAAAACTATTAAACGTACATGCACCAAACAGACATATGGCCCTCTTGGCCTAAAGAGATCCAGCATTTCATAGCAACCTAACTGGCCCTCTTGGCCTAACGGAAGTAGCTCATTTGGTTGCATCTAATGGATGGTCTTTTTGGCATATATATTGCATCTTAAGGATAGCATACAATAGGAGAACTAGCCCCATGCTACTCATGCGAGTCAGCTAAAAGCTTGATCTAGGCCCTTTGTAGATCCACTAGCCCAAGCCTTTCTATTGATATAGCCTCAATATGGCCTATCCTTCCTTGGGTACCCTTGGCTAGGTGAATGACATCATTGGGCTCGCATGTCCCACATTTATTGTCATCCAAATGAACTGGTCATTCAAGCAGCTTAGAGGTTCCTTCGGTAGAAATAATCACAACTTGGTGCTCATTCGAACCTTCCCTATTTGGATTTTGGCATAAGTCAATGTTGCAACCCAAACTAGGTAGGGTTTCACGCCTAGGCACATCACATAGATGTATCTCAGGGCGGTCCCTGTTGTCAGATGTAGCATTATGGCCTTTAGTCACATCCTTCTTGGGAATCCATCAAAGCATGTCCACATGCAATTCCTGGCTCTTCATCTGACACACCAATAGTATTTTTAGGGGTTTTGGGCCTCCAAGCCCATCTTACATTTCTCGTTATATGCTTATACATTCTCGATTTGCCACATTGGTCTAATGGATTCACTATGAATTTATCACTATTACCAGATGGCCTCATAGCCTTATGGCTTCTATTTAGTATAGGTGGCCGTTTGGCATGTCGCATCTTCTCTATGCGAGATGTCTTTACTTGCCTTTGTCCACCCTGCAATTGCCTATTTATAGGAACCATACTCTTACTGATAGGAACAACATCTACTCGAAAGCGTGACTCATTTAAAGGTGGCAAAGGTCTCTTTAGAGCCTTTCCACTAGCAAAAATAGAACCTCCCATAGGATACTTATCCACACTCATAGGCCCAATGGTTCTACCAATGTTATTATCACAACTATCTCTCATGGAAGCATTGCAAGCCTTGATGGGACTTACTGGGCTTGGAATCTTTTGATCCCCGGGGGGTATATTATCCCTACTATTGTCATTTTTTTCTTAGAGATTTTGGCTACCAAGGTTTCCCTCATAGGCTTCCTTGGTATCAGCAAGTGAGTTGTCTCCGTGTAGAAATGGTTGGAAGCTAGAATGCACTTGTACTGAGCGGGAAAAACTCCAAAATTTTTCCCAAGATCTCTGAATATGTCTCTCATAATCAATGGCATGCATCTTTGCTTCCCATAATGACTTAGGATTCTACATTCCCACTTGGATTTGCATGTTAATCTCTAAGCCACTCAAAAAGAGCTCACATAGCACATCACCTGGCAATGCAGTAGCTCTTCTTGGCCAATGCTTTAGAATATCATCAAAGGCTCTAGCATATTCTTTAATAGAAGGATAGGACTCTTGCTAATCTGCATTAGCTGCCCTAAAACTAGGGTCATAGGAACCTTCTTCTCATATTCATCTAAAAATCGATCTCACTGAACTCCTCAAAGGATTTAATAGACCCCCTTGGGAGGCTCCAGTACCATTTTCTAGCCTCTCCCTTTAGGGTACTTGAGAATATGAGCATCCAATGAATATTATCGAACCCACTTGCAAAGCAAGTTAGGCTGTATTCTCGTAAATGCACCATCGGATCCTCATTAACCAGCCCATGAAACACTGGGAGATCCCTATAAGGAGGAGGGCATTTAGTCCTTTCCTTTCGGATCATCACTGGGCCATTAAAATCCTCGTATTCCTCTTGACGTAGTACCAACATGTTAGGGTCTTTAATTTCTTCCACTTCCACCTTTATTCGTGTTGAAAAGTCATTGGCTCCATGAACTTCCCTTTTCGCCAACTTCCACCTTTATTGGTGTTGAAAAGTTATTGGTGTTGAAAAGTCATTGGCTCCATGAACTTCCCTTTTCGCCAACTCATAAAGTAGTTTAGGGAGGCCAACACTATGCAATATGGAATCTATCCCATTGAATGCTAGTGGTGTTTTAGTGAGCCTATTCTCATCTGCCCCCACTTTGCTCGAACTTAGGATAGATCCTAAAAAAGTCTTATGTGCTAACAATGGTGTTCCACACACATAGACATTATCCAATGCTTTATGGATCTTAACAATCACACTATGATACCCAACTGCGTCGGGCACTAGCATCGGATGTTTCTTGAGATCATAGTTTGTCTATCCTCCTATGTGCATATTGACCATTGTTGTTGCAGTCTTTTCTTCTATGACATTATCATCATGAATGATCATAGATGACTATGCCATCTTAGCATTACTTTCGCTTTCTCGTTTCTCTAATCCCCATGGGCTATTAATCTTAGAAGTAGCTCCATGGATATTTTCCCATAGTGACCCAAACTCAAGCATGGTGTCACTTTCGGGGCAAAGGCTAAAATAGTCAATCACATTACACGTCCAAGATCCCACTAGACCATTCAAGATAGACAAAGTATCTTTTGGGTTTTGGGGATTTCTTGTATTAATCATCATAATGATGACCAAAGTTTTCACCAGTCTAACTTGACATCCAACACTTCAAGGTGACTCTCAATTAAAGCATAAGGCTAACATGTCCCGTATATGACCAAGATTTGAAAACCACCACTTCTAGGTAGCTCCTGACAGACGCACCACTAAAGGGACCTAAAATTGTCAGAGAGTGAACTAGAGAGAGAGAAAGAGGAGAGACAATACTGCAAAAGAGAGAGAAAGACTGCAAGAAGAGAGAGGAGTGACGAGAAGAGAGAAAGACTAGATTTGGAGAGAGAAAGATAGGAAAGAGGGAGAAGCCATAGAAGCTGTGAGCAAGATGGGAGAGAATGACTGTAATTGTATTAATGTGTCAAAAAGATATGAAAATTTACATGTCCTCTCCTTTTATACCAATGTCAGTGTGATATGGCATAATATCAATATTATTTACACTATTTCCTTATTCCAAGCTTCTTACAATCCATCCCTTCCTAAAAGTCTTTGTCCTCAAAAACAAACCTAGAAGACTAGAAAAAGATGGATAGAACAAAGTACTACTCTGTTTTTACAGATTTATAAATGGGAAATGAATGAAGTATGACCAACTATATGGATTGAGATTGAAGAATGGAAGTAATCCTCACCTATATACATGATCTGGAGTACTTCAAAAGTATATGGAGCCATAAAGTCTTCAACAAATAATCTCAAAACAAAGTAGACAGCTTGCTGTGTAAACAGATCCGATTGGACCAAATCTGTCATAACTTTTGGTAGAAGTGTCCAAATGAGACATACCATATATCAAAACGAAGCTCTTGAAGATTACTTTAAGCCCGTGTAGATAGCTTAATTCTGAAAATTAGGCACGATAAAAACTGCTCTAAAGCAGTGTGTTGTCATGATCCTATCTGCATCATCACTAGCTCCATAATCAATAGGCTTCAGCCACCAATGTATCCCTTAAGAAAGGAAACTTATCCAATATAGAATCAGGCCTCCAAGAAGCTTCTTCAGGTGGTAAACCTCTCCATTTGATCAAATATTCCATGATAGAACGAGATCGAAGCTTCTTCTCACGCTGACCTATAACAGCCTCTGGGATGTGCTGAATAAGACATTCTTCATCAATAGGTGGCAGCTCATCAACTATATCCACTGGATCACCATAAAAGGGCTTGAGCTGACTAACATGAAAGACATTATGAATCTTTGTGGAAGAGGCAAGCTCTAATCTGTATGCCAAATCTCCAATTTGCTTAAGGATCCGGTAAGGGCCATAAAACCTGTGGGCAAGCTTATAACTAGATCCATCTTTTAATGTAGAGTACTTGGACTTGGGCACCTTCAATAAGACCAACTCTCCTTCTTGGAACTCCAAAGGCCTCCTCTTCTCATCAGCATACATCTTCATTTGATCTTGAGTCTTCCTAAGATTCATCTTACATTGCTAAAGAAGGGTCTGCATTCTTTCTAACTCTTTCTTCCCATGAGGATTGATCCTTTCATTAAAAATGACTGTGGGTAAAGGCACCTTGTAACCATACAAAGCCTCAAAGAGTGAAACTCCGATACTAGCATGAGTAGAATTGTTATAAGCAAACTCAGCCAAGTGTAACCAAGAATCCCATGAAGTTTGGACATCATAACAAAAATGGCGAAGATAAGTCTCCAACCATTTATTGACTCTTTCTGTCTGTCCATCAGTTTGGGGATGATAAGCTGTAGATGGAGCCAATTTAGTGCCCATAGATGTAAATACCGCTTGCCAAAAGTTACTCATAAACTTTGAGTCTCTATCATTAACAATCACCTGCGGTAATCCATGTAGTCTAAAAATCTGCTCCATAAACTGGCTGGCCACTTGAGAAGCAGTAAACTAAATCTTGGTTGGAATAAAATGGGCTGCCTTGGTGAGTCTATCTACCACCATATATATACTATTCCATCCCTTCTTGGTAGTAGATAAGCCAGTAATAAAATCCATAGTAATATGAGTCCATTTACCTGTAGGAATAGGTAATTGCTGTAACAAACCTCCTGGCTTATGAGTGTTGTCCTTACTCTGTTGACAAGGCATACACTTCATGACAAAGTTCTTGACATCTTTCCACAATCCTTTCCAATAAAAACTTTTGTTGATCCTGTCATAGGTCTTGAAGACTCCTAAATGTCTAGCTAGAGGCGAAGAATGTAGTTCCTCCATAATTTTCCACATAAAAGAAGAGGTAGAAGGAATAACAATCTTGCCTTTCAACCAAATAAGGCCATTTTTGAACTGGTAATGCGAGTTTTCTTCCATAAGACCTTGCTATAATTTCTGAAAAATATGGCTGAATTCTTCATCCAGAAGATAAGCCTCCTGTAATTCTTCAATCCAATCATTATGCAATTCTGTCATAGCTGAAACTTTGCAAGCCCACATACGAGAAAGAGAAACAGCCACTATATTATCTTTTCCCCTTGTATGAGTGATGTCAAAATCATAATTCTGTAATGTAGTTACCCAACGACGTTGCTTTGGAGTAAGATTGGACTGAGTAAGGAAATACTTAAGTACCCTGTGATCACTGTGTACTCTGAATTGGCTGCCATATAAGTAATGGTGCCACTTCTTAATTGCATGCAAGATAGCCAACATCTCCTGGTCATAAACATTCATGGCCATTTCTTTATCTGTAAGCTTACGGCTCTCAAAGGCAATTACTCCATGCTCCTGTAACAAAACAGCCCCAATGCCACGGCCACTAGCATCACACTGTATAGTAAATTCTTTGGAAAAGTCTGGGCATACTAAGATAGGAGCAAAGGTAAGGAGTTCCTTTAACTGGTTGAAGTTGCTATCTGCAAGAACATCCCAAAAGAAAGCCTCCTTCTTCAACCTATCAGTCAAAGGAGCTGCAATGGCCGCATAATGCTTAATGAATCGGCGATAGAATGAAGATAAACCAAGGAATCCTCTAAGAGAGGTAGTAGTAGTAGGTGTTGGCCAATCTTTTATACATTGCACCTTCTTGGGATCAACCTGTATTCCTTTTTCACTGACAATATGTCCCAATTATTCCACTTCAGTCTGCATGAAAGAACACTTCTTCTCCTTAGCAAAAAGCCTATGATGTCTCAATACATCAAAAACCCTTCTCATATGTGCCAAGTGATGTTGTAAAGTCTTGCTGTTGATCAGAATGTCATCAAAGAACACCAAGATAAACTAAAAGAGAAAAGGTTGTAAAAACTTATTCATCAGGCTTTGGAAGGTAGCTGGAGCATTTGTAAGCCCAAATAGCATCACTAAGAAATGATAGAGCCCACGATCAGTCCTGAAAGCAGTCTTGACTTCATCACCCTCTCGCATGCGAATCTGATGATACCCTGACCTCAAATCAATCTTCGTAAAAAAATCAAGCCCCCTTAAGCTCATCAAGAAAATCATCAATCCTGGGTATTGGATACATGTTCTTCACTGTGATCTTATTAAGATCCCTGTAGTCAATGCACATTCTGAAAGATCCATCTTTCTTTTTTACTAACAGGACTGGAGATGCATAAGGTGAAGAACTTGGTTCAATGAATCCCATCTCAAGAAGTTCCTTGATTTGCTTAGCTACTTCCTCTCATTCACACTTTGATAATCTGTAAGGTGGCTTATTGATTGTCTTTGAGTTAGGCTCCAAATCAATGGGATGATCTACTACTCTCTTGGGAGGCAATGAAGTAGGTACCTCAAACAAATCTCTATACTCCTCAAGAAGATCTATCAAGCCTGGATGGTTTGCTAAATTATTGGGCTAATCTTACATTTCTTTATTCAAATGCAAAACAAATATTTGTGAGCACCTCTTGTACTCCCTTTTGAGTTGTTGAATGGTAATAGTTGAAAATCTGATCTACTAGGAATTTCCTATAAATGGGTAAGTTGTCCATTGAAGATAAACTTCATATACAACTGTGAGAAATCCATAGTGATCCTGCCTAATGCCATCAACCAATCACAACCAAGTACAATGTCTATAGGCCCCATTTCCAAAGTTATCAAGTTTACTTTTGCTTCAAATTTTTCAGCCAAGTGTAAAGAAACCTGTGGGCATATCTATGTGCTGATTTCCTCTTCACCATTTGCCACTTGAACTCTAATGGGCTGCTGTAAATCTGTGGGAATACAATTCAGCTTGTCCAAGATGGACTTAATCAACAAAACTATGAGTACTGCCACTGTCTATCAAAATGAACACTAGCTTTTCACATATGCTTCCCTTCATACGGAGTGTATTAGGGCTCTTTGATCCTGTCCAAGCATCCATAGAAATAGAACAAGTAGTGGCAGCAAGCGGCTCATAACAAGTCCCACCTGGATCAAACGGAACACTTCCACCTGGATCAAAAGGAAAAGAGTCGACTAGATCATAGAAATACTCTTGCCCAACTTCTTCCTCAAGATCTTCATTTTCAGCATTAAGTGCAATTGCATTAGCTTTATCCATGTCATCTTCAAAATCCTCAAAAACTAACACACTCTGAAGCTTGGGTTTGACATTTTTGTATACTCTTTTTGAGGCATGATCAGGTGTATACTTTTCCCCACACTTGAAACATAAGCAATCCTCCTTTCTTTCTTTATTAAGATCCATAGGAATAGGTTTAGGATTCATATTGGCTGAAATGGATTTAGGCTTGCTGTCCCCTTGTTTGAAGTCAACTTTTGGACTGTTTGCTATCCTAAAATTACTTTGAGGTCTAGAAGCATTGAATGGAGGATAAGCTGGTACCCATAAGCTCCCATTTGGCACATGATTGCTGCCATAAGTGTTACCAACTTTCCCCTGCTTAAAAACAGTCCTTGGCTATCCAAAACCAGGCTGAAATGAAGATTCTCTTCTATACTTTCTTCCATAGCTCTCCGCAAGCTCAATAGCCTTAAAGAGGGAAGTAGGATTTTGTGCCATGACATCAGTTGATAAAGATGGCTCTAAACCATACATATACTTATGGAGTTTAGCCTCATCATTGATGCTTTCCACATACATGGTTAGGTTGAGGAATTGGTTAGTGTACTCCCTTACACTTAGGCCTCTTTGTTCCAAACCATACCATCTCCGTGCTAATTTCTCTTTTTCAAGAGGGGAGACAAATACTTCAGCCATAAGTGCCTTGAAAGCTTCCCAATTCTCTACAAGTATGTCTTCTTTTTTTATATACCTCCACCAAGTATGGGCAAATCCCTCCAAATGCAAGGAAAAAAAATGAATCTTCATGTCATCAATTTTAAGGAATATGTCAAAGTAGGATTCCATCTTAGAGGTCCACTCCTCTAAATCAGATGGTGAAGATGATTGACCATTAAATTTAGCTAGAACAATCTTGTCCTTTAGCTCTCTTTCATGAAATGGTTGTTGTCCCAAAATAGGTTGATCATGATTACCATGTATGGAACCCCCAAATTGAGATGGAAATCTCCCAACAGGTGGCTGAGAACTACTATGTAATCTTCCTGTTGGTAGAGAACCCCTAGGAATTTGAGTATTCAGCCCAAAAGCTTGAGAATTAGCTCCATACAAACTGCCCAAATAGTCATCATGCTGTTGTGAAGCCTCTCCTACTTCATACTGGCTATTTGGGATGCCTTTTCTTCCAATAATCCCATGTCCATGACCATTTTGGTTAGATGGCTGAAGTGGGACTGAAGGCTCACTGTTAGAATAAGCTTTCTCCTTAGCTTCTTTTGATCCCATTTGCATTTGTATCCATTGGGAGAATTGTGCCATAAGTTGAGCATTAAATTCCACCAACTTATCAATAGAAGTCTTTGTTTGAGTCATTGAGTCCACCAACTTCTCAATGGAAGACTTCATTTGATCAATAGACAAAACCATTTGCTCCATTCTTGATAATATGGCATCATGTCGTTCCCTATGTCTTTGTTCATGAGCGCACAAGGTATTATTGAGTATACTGAATTCCCCTTGTTGTTGACGCTCTTCAGGGCTCTCTTGAGGTGTATTATCCAACATGGAATCCTTGATTTGCTGAGCATAATCTTCTTGGACCTTATTTTTACCTTTATGTCCTGCCATAATAGTGCAGTCCTGCAATACCCCCTGTCAGAAAAACGGCTATAACTTTTGCTAGGGAACTTTGATTTCAAAAAATTTTAGTTCAAATCGAAGCCAAGAAATCCCTCTTCAAGATGAGCTATTACAGCACGCTATAACAAATTTAGGATAGAAAATTCTATAGCTGGATTTCTGAGTCTGAACTGTTTAGGCCTGCACCCTGTCTAAGCCTGTAAGTGCCTTGTTTTGACCCTGTAATGCAAGATAGTAAACCCAAATGGTTACCAAACCCTGTAGAAGGCTGGATAGGACCTGTGGGTACCCTGTAGTACGTGCATCTGGAATTCAATAATGAAGGGTGTACCTGTAACCACGTGTAAATGCCCTGTAAGTGCCCTGTAAATTCCATGTTATACCTTGTTTTGAACCTGTAGGTACTTGAGCCTTTGGAAAGTCTTCAATCTTCAATTCTCCACTCATTGTACCTGTGTGAGGGATAAAATGGCATGATCGGCTCCCTACATGGGCTCTAAATCACCAGGAGGTGGACAAAGTTCCCCTCGGGTTAGTTGGTTGCACCCCTTCGGGATCTTTGATAGTGAGGGAGGGTCACCTCTCTTTTGTCCCACTATCTCCCCCAGCATCCACCTTTTTCCTCAGTGAGTATGTCAAAATGCATCTAGGAAAACTCTAGCTTGGCCATCCACCACCATTTGATTTTTCATGAAAATTGGCTCTTTAACGCTCTCAGGCACTTTTCGGCTCCAAAACGGGCTCCAATGCTCCAAGAACGGGTCCAAATCGGGTCCTAAAATCTAGCTCTCATGCATGAAGTCAAGTGGGGTAACATATGCAAATATCATTTTTTTGTCTTTCTAACACTTATCCATAGCAAGAGTCGGGTTGATAAATGGAAATCCCAAGTGGTACCATGCATGTTCGACACACTGAATGAAGAGACAAGGGCAAATTGGAATGAAGTCAAAAATGAGTTCCTTAACCAGGTTTGCAACTAAGCAAACTCCTGAGAGTTTATGGAAATCTTTGAAAAAGATGTTTCAGGGAGAAAATGAGGAAGTGTCTAAATTTGCAGTGAGATTTGAAGCAAAGTGAATAGAAATTGCACAGAGTATGGAGCAACCTCCCATGATGTACTTGAGAAAGGGCAAGTTTGTTTCATTGCTCAAACCTGAAAGTAGAGAAAATATTCTGATCAAAGACCCTGATACATATGAAGATGCAGTCAAGATAGCCAAGGAAAAGCAAAGGAAAATACAATTGAGATTGGATCAATCAAGAGGTATTGCTATGCATGCATTTTTATGGCCTAATCAAGTTAACAATGTTGCAGAGGAAATGCAGGACAGCAAGCTATGAATCTTCATGGGGCATTTGAAAGAGCGGAGAATGGAACTCAACAAGGACATAGAAAAGCTGATGATGATGTGATTAATAAATTGCAAGAAAAATTGGCAAATCTGAATTTGAATATGAACCTATTGCACGCAATGCAACCTAGATTTAGAGGACCTCCAAGAAATAGATGGAAAAACTTTGAATGCTTTAATTGCAGGCTGAGAGGTCATATTGCTCCTGATTGTCCTTATCCAAGAAGAACATGAGGGGAGATGTATCCCATGCCACAAGGGAATGCTACGCAAGATGCTAGACCTCAACAAGAACAAAGGCCACTTGAACCAGCTACTCAATAGTTGGAAAGAAGACCTAATGAAGGCACATCGGGTATGAATCTAATTGAAACCAGCATGTCTGATGATGGGAAAAATGTAGATGTTTTTGCTAACAAGAGAGTCAGAGAGAGGGATACTGAAACTGAAACTCAAAGGGCAGTAAGTATTAAAAAGGAAAAATAGGTTGTAGATGATCCAGAAACCAGCAGGAAAGCTAGACCACGAAGGAAGATTCAAATGGGGGACTTTGCTTTGGGAGTCAATCAAGTTCCTTACAACCTTCTTGAAGACTTAAAAGGTAAAAAGGCTGATGTTACATATGGTCAGCTACTGCAGATGAACTCATCTCTAAGGAGGCAATGGCATGTTTGGTTAGCATCAGGAAAGGAAAAACCCAAACTGGGCATGTTGGAGTGATATACCTATCAGATGTGATAGACATTATACCTGTCATGGACACATGGATACATGGAAGGAAAATTGATCAAGTTTATGTTTATGGTGGTGTGCAAGTTTGTGTAATCACTGAAGAAGCAATGTTGCAAATGCATCTTAAAATGACAAGTCACTATTTAAGGTTAAAATGGCAAATAGCTCAAAAGTGAAATGTTTGGGAGTCATTGAGAACTTGGAGATCAACATTGGAGGCCAAAGGGCATGCTTGGATTTCCATGTTATGCCTACAAAACTTGGGGCATATCCTCTCGTCTTGGGATGACCGTGGTTGATTGGTATGAGATCCAAACAAGATTGGTATAGAGGTCAATTGGAACTCTATCTAGAGAAGCCAGCTCATAAGAGGGTGATCTTTGACATGAAAATAGGGTCTGTCATTCAAAATGGACATGAAAGTGATGTTGGAGGTCATGGAAGTAGTAATTCAAAAATTTCCAACCTTGATGAGGAAGATAGAGAATGGGAAGCTAGCCTACTCTCTAGGGATGTTGACCTCTTCATATTGTCAATCCAGGGTTCAAAAAGAGAAGAAAAAGTGGTAAATATTGCTACAGAAAGTATAGACTTCATGCAGGAAGCATGTGATCAACAACCTAAAATGAATCTTGGACTGCCTAAGCTTATGAATATGCTGGGAAATGACTTGACTAATGATGAAAGAGATGAATATTCAATCATTTTTTAGAAATACCCAAAACTTTTTGCTACAGAATATCACCAACTAAGGGGTACTAACATCATTATGCACCATATCAAATTGAAAGAAGGGTGTAAACCAATGGATCAAAAACTTAGAATACTTGGTACAATTCAAGAAAATGTACTTGAAGTTGAAATTCAAAAGTTGCTTGATGTTGAATTTATATGTCCTATTGATGATGTAAAGTGGGTGTCTCCTATGTAATTAGACCAAAGAAGAATGGGAAGTGGAGAGTATGTGTTGATTTTAAGCCTCTTAATGCAACTACTAAGAGGGACGACTATCCTCTTCCATTTTAGGATGAGATCTTGGATCAAGTGGCTGGTCATGAATTTTATAGTGTATGCGATGGATACTCTGGATATTTCCAAATCAAAATAGCGAAAGAAGATCAGAAGAAAACAATGTTCATTACCCCATGGGGATGCTTTTGTTATAGAGTGATGCCTTTTGGTCTGATGAATGCATACACCAGCTTTTCAAGATGGGTTAGTTGGGTATTTTCCCCTTTCATTAGGAAATCTTTGCGGGTGTTTATGGATAACTTTTGTGTGTACAACTCAAGGGCATTACACTCAAAAAAACTTGATGAAGTCTTTTATAGACTTGATGAGGATGGTGGTCAGTTGAACCTTGATAAATGTAAGATAGCAAGAACTAGAGTGATACTCTTGGGTCATGAAGTGTCTGCTAATGGTATTTCACCTGAGCCTAGTAAATTTGAGGCTTTACTTCTTATGGATTCTCCAAAAACTATAAAAGAACTGATGAGTTTTGTTCAAAAGTTGAGGTATCTATCAAGGTCATTCCATATGCTGGCTAAATATGTATATCCTTTACAGAAAGCAACTCAAAGGGATCCTTTAGTTTGGACACAAGTTGAAGAGGATGCATTCTTGCATAGGATGCATTCTTGCATATTAAGGAAAAGTTAAGCACTTTTCCAGTTCTTATGTCTCCAAACTAGGATGAACCTTTCTTCATTAGTATCGGTGTTGGAAAAAATGCAGTGGGAGCTGTTTTAATGCAAAAGGGAAAGGGGGAGTCTTATATGAGGCTGGTGTTTTATATAAGCTGATCCATTGGAGCGATTGAAAAATCTTGGATAGAAGAAGAATTGTTGGTATGGGGGCTAGTATATGCAGTTAAAATTATTGGTTCCCAGTTGCTTCCACAAGTTTTGTGATCTGCTAAAAATGCTCCAAGAGCAACTAAGTGGCTACTGGCTTTGCAAGAATTTGATTTTACATGTTTGAAGGAGGATACTATAAGAGCTAGCTTAGCTGATATCTTGAATTATAAAGAACATGTTGAAAGTGCAACTGTTATCAGACGGAAGCTGGTTCCGCATCCACAAATTCATGAGGAGATGAAGGATAAAGATGCTACCTTTTTTTTTATGGTAGTTACAAAAGAGTGCTGAAAAAGGGAGGATTGGATTTTGTCATTATGGATGCTCAAAATCAAGAAGTCTTTTCTGGAAGTCAAGAGAGTAAAGAGATACAAAGTAACAATGAAGCTGAATATGTGAGTTTACATGCTGGCCTAAAACTGTGTATTCAGCTCGGATACAAGAAGATAGTTGCAAAAGGAGATGCTATGTTGGTGGTTAGACAGGTTCAAAATGTTTGGAAAGCCAATAAAGATATTTTGAAGGACTGGCTATTTAAGATAAAAGGCCTCATGAGGCAGTTGCAAAAATTTGAAATTTGGCATATTGGTAGGGAGAACAACCGTAGAACTCATGAATTGGCTGAAAATGCTCTTTCCCAGTATGTTGCTGCAATGAGGGTGGATAATCCTAGATATGAGGGAAGGGAGAGCCTTCATCTAGTTGAAGAGTTTCTAAAAATTGGGGAGTTAAGGTCATTCGCTGATAAATACAAAAGGTATGCCATTATCAAAAAGGCCATGGCATATGTGCTCATAAATGATCAATTGTACATGAAGGGGATTGATAATGTACTGAGAAGGGTGCTGGATAATTTTGAGATTCCTACTTGTTTATCTTCCTTCCATGAGGAAGCATGTGGTGGTCATTTTGGTTTTGAGCTTACTAAAAGGAAATTTATGCTAGCAGGACTTACTTGGCCTAGTCTGAGTGCTAATATTGCTCATTGGTGTAAAAGTTGTCATGCTTGTCAATCCTATGCAAAAAGAGTACTAATTCCAAAACCTGCTAAAGCCATTGTTGCCTATGGACTGTTTGAGAAGTGGGGTTTGGATTTTATTGGACCTTTGCCTGGACCTTTGCCTAGTACAAAAATAGGAAAGTCTTACATCATTACTGCAGTTGATTATATGACCAAATGGCTTGAAGCTAAGGCTACAAGGAATTGCAAGAAAGAGGATGTAACTCAGTTCCTCATGGAGGACATATGTTGTAGATTTGGAATACCACTAGAAATAGTGACAGATCAAGGTATTGGCTCCAGAAATAAGATATTGAGAGAATTAACAAGGAAACTAGACTTGTAACACAGATTTGCTACTCCTTATTACCTTTAGTGTAATGGACTAGTGGAAGCATTCAATGGAACATTACAGAAGATTCTCTTTAAGCTGGTGGAAGATCATCCTAAAGATTGGGACAATTATCTACATCAAGCTTTGTGGCCTTGTAGAACAATGCAAAAGACAAGTATAGGATTCACTCCTTTTCAGTTAGTATATGGTCAATATGTTTTATTATCTATGAATGTCATGTTCCCTACAATGGAGTTTGTAAGAAAGCATCAATTAGATCAAGTAAAATTGGGAGTTGACAGAGGATTGAACTTGCATACCCTACAATTGGATAGGCAACAAGCAATGAATTGTTATGAAAAACTAATTGTGAAGAGAAGTGAATAGTTTAATACACAGTTGAAGAAGAAGAATCTTGCATAGGGAATGCTAATTATGAGAGATATGACAGTGGCTTGGACTCTACTTTTCAAACCCAGTTTCGAGTTAGATGGGAAGGGCCTTTCCTCATCAAGCAGAAGTTTGAAAATGGCACTTATTTGCTACAAGATTTATATGGGATTGTTCACAATAGTAGAATCAATGGGTTCCATCTAAAGAAATATATATGCAAAATCCTGTAATTAAAGGGGATGTAGGTAATGTACATACTATACATAAAGTAGGTTGCTTCCAGTTCATTATTTGTGGCAGATTCAATTTTATAAAATCTGCTTTTGATCAGATGGTGGTAAATCATGGACAGCATATTCAATGTGTGCTTTGACATGTAGTAAAGGTCTCTGTCAAGTTTGGTGTTGATCAGAGCAATAATGCGAAAGTTATGGTCTATGGAATGTTGATGTCTGAAGTGGATTGCATGCAGAAATTTAGGACTGCAGATTGTGCAGAGCTGTTTCAAGGGCAACAAATCAAGGAATTTGATTTTGAGTTGTTTGAATAATTGTAGATTGGAAAGAGAGCTACAACTTTCCTTTTTAAAGCTTTGTGATCCAAGGTATGGTTAGAAAGTTATGAGCTGTTCTATGCAGTGCTCTATGAAGCAGATTTTCAGGAAAAGGAGTTTGTCTTTGTCAGATGTTTTCAAAGCTTTTAATAAAGGTTTGTTCACACTTTGTGTTCCAAACCAAGGAGGTGGCTAATCATGGTGAGTGAAAATGAGCAACCAGGGACATTATACTACATGAAGTCAAGTGGGGTAACACATGCAAATATCATTTTTTTGTCTTTCTAACACTTACCCATAGCGAGAGTCAAGTTGATAAATGGAAATCCCAAGTGGTACCATGCATGTTTGACACGTGGCTAAGATATTTCAATTTTGAGACACATGTTTCATGCAGGAAGAGAAGAAAATGTGTTCTCGTTTCTGATTTTGAGTCCCCTAATAAAATAAAGGGGAAAAAGTAAAAATGTGAGTAGTTTTTTGAAAAAAGAGTAGAGCAGTGTTCGACACAAGACAAACAACGTGATAGAGAGAGAGAGAGAGAGAGAGAGAGAGAGAGAGAGAGAGAGAGAGAGAGAGAGAGAGAGAGAGAGAGAGAGAGAGAGAGAGAGAGAGAGAGAGAGAGAGAGAGAGAGAGAGAGAGAGAGGGGGGGGAGGGAGGGGAGGGGAGGGAGAAGAAGAATCTTACAGGCTGAAGAAGGGAGAAATCTGAAGCTCAGAAGAAGAACAAATTGTCAAAAGAAAGAGATCGTGAAGCTAAAGTAATTGGAGCCGTGGAGCATGATGGCAAGGCTATTGAAATCAATGGGCTAATGCAAGTTCTTAGTTTTCAAATGATGGTAATAAGAGTCTTCCTTTTGTCTTGTTTTCTTCTACTGCTTTGTGGGGCAGAGAGTTTGCATATCAGTTCTAGTGTATGGATATGAGTGAAAGACAACATAGGGTTGTTCTTCTTCATGATGAGAGTGATTTTTGTGAGTTGTTGTGTGAGGCTTCCCGTCAGCAGAGAAGAATAGAAGTAAAGGGCCTCTACATCTAAAACTAGGTATGAGGCACGGATTATGTATTATAAGCAAGTGTTGAATGCACGAGCTCAAGTTAGTGGAAATCTAGAAGGATTTGCAGCCAAGAAAATGATGAATCAGATTTCATAAAGTTTGAAGCTCCCACAACTCTTCATCAATGCAAGATATGCTGAGATGTATCTACTGGTATGCTGACGTGACAATCTGAAGTCAAAGAATGTGTCTTCCCATTTGCAAGTTTGTGTTTTTGGAACAAAGTAGTTGTGTTTGATGTATAGAGCATGCAAAAATTTAGGACTGCAGGCTGTGCAGAGCTATTTCACAATAGCAGATCAAGGAATTTGACTCTGAGTTGTTCTAAAGAGTTATAGATTGGAAAGAGAGCTACAAGTTTCCTTTTTAAATATTTGTGATCCGAGGTCTAGTTAGAAAGTTATGAACTGTTCTGTGTGTAATGCTCTATGAAGCTATTTCTGTGCTCTATGAGGCAATTTCTATGCTCTAGGAGGAAACAAGTGAATTTAGCAACATCTACATCACCAACTCGGTTTCCCATGAAAGTCATCATGATTTTCCATTGCTATATCAGTGCAAGCTCTGTTTTGATGCAATAATGGAATGTCCACCACAGTGAAATGCTTGTAGCGATTGAATGGGCACAAAAATTTGCCGTATAAAGCTTTGATTATCCATGTATTTGGTTTGTATTTATGTGTGCTCCGAGGAAAGAAGAATAGAGAGGGTCTAATTTTTTTACTGCTTGAAGCAATCACGCTTTGTGGAGCAGTTTGCTGCATGGGGTTGCCATCCGTTAAAAATAGGAGTTGTGTGAATCTGAAAGTTCGTGTTGTGAGAGTCTCTACCATGGTTGTTTCAACATCAGATTCTCTCTAAAAAATGGTAATTCTGAGCTTGAAGGTTTGAACTGCTCAAGTTGTTAAGTTGAAGTCTCAGTGAGGAGTGAGTGATTAGGAACTTTTGATCATGCATTCAGTGGTGCCATCTTGTGGGTTTTGTTGAGGTGAGATCCTTGATCTTTATCCTGTGGTGTTGTCTTGGGGGTTGTTAGAGGCCAACTACCCAATTCACCTACCAACATCTCATATTCATGCAGCAAAATTAAGCAATTGAATCAATGAGATTGATCTAGCATATTCAAAAAACCCTAAAGGGGCAATCCAACTTAAAGACAATGAACATGCTCCAATTGAAGAGACTTTGCCTGATTCTATGTGGATTTTATGGAATCTTAGAGAAGAACAATCTACTAGTACAATAGCCACATGTAATGAGATCACAAACATTCTAACCTAGATACTTTGCAATCACTTGTAATCTTCTAATGGAGATGGAGTAGTATATAAGATTGGGAAAAGGCCCCATTGTTGGGTTCTACTAGAACCAAGGGAAGCTTTTGGACTCATAAGGGCTCTTCCTTCTAAAAACTTACATGCTTGCAAGGAAAGCGTTGACCATTGCAAATGCCACAAGTAAACCAAATTTTAGAACATAGTCAAATCTGAGAGGTGGACTATTCAGACAATTCTATGGTAAAGAATACAAGGGCTTGCTATTAAATTGAATACACTATTTGTTGAATATCTACTTCAGTCAACAACTAGATTATGAATTTGGAAGAGATTATCTCCCTTGCTATGGCAACTTGCAACTGAAAATGAATAGCAGTGAACCACCATCTTTCTATGCATTTGGAATAGCTATGTGCAGGAATAACAAGTATATTATATAAACAAACAAACAACATGCTTATCGTGAAGATTATGAAGAATATGCATGGCAATAACATCATGAAGAAAATCCAAGGCATGGACATCAATCTCATAATCAACAGTATTATGAGCCACAATCTTCTTATCATGGATATTATGGACAACAGTATGAATATGACCCATAGTTGCATTATGATTGTGAGTACAACAAGCATTGGTATGACCAATGACATGTATATGACAGTGACGAGAACCCCCTTGAGCCACAGCATGCAAGTGATGGTCATACCACTTTTTGACAGTAGCAACATGTCAATCATTATGTTTATGTTCAGCCTCAAAAGCAAGGGCACCCTTGCAATCATTTTGGACACTCTTCCATGTATGAGAATCATGTGGACAACCACAAGGACTTGGGAATAGGTTCAACTCTTTTGATATGCATGCAAATGGACAATCATACATGAATGGGAAGCAACATACATATGATCATGGTCATGGATATGAGCAACATTATGTTAGTGAACATGGGTAGCATACTGATCAGTACTTCTATTATGATTAGCATCTCATAGTCAATATTATGATGATGATCAAATAGATATGAATGTGGTCTCATGACTATGGAAAGCCATTCTATTATGAGAAGTATGACCATCATAGTGGCAAGCATGATGCTATTCGAGAAAAACTCTTAACTAATGATGATATTAAAGACCTATATGCACAAGATTTCTATTATAGATGTGTTGAACCAATATCTTCTAATCACAAAGATATACGCAAGAAAAGGAATGCTAAAGTGATATTGGCTATAGAGTTTCTAGATAATGAAGAGGAAGCTGAAGAAATGGAAGAAGAAGTGGATCATAAAGTCAAAGATGGAGAGTCATGCAAATCCTTTGAAGATGATCATGATGCCTTTTTAACTTACATTATGCTAAAGACCAAGTGAATGAAGAAATTGAAGAGGTGCATGTAAAGGAGTTTTATTGAAGCTATATACCAATCTATGGAATCACATGACATGTTTTCAATTGATGACCTTATCTTTCCATTTGATATGGGGCATCGTGAGGATGCTTCTTTGTTTCCATTTGACTCAAGAGACAACGTTGCGATATATTTCTCTCCAATAGAAACTTATGGTTGTGCTAACTATTTTGATGGTTGTCCATTTGACCCTAGAGGTATATTGGGATTTTGTGACTTTCATTGTTGGTGCGTTGTAAATAAAGATTGTAATACCAATTCCTCAACATATTCAATCATCCTTTCTAAGGCTTTATGGATCCTTCAAGACAGTGGAATTATTATAGTTACAGGACAGTGGTGATAACTTGATGTGTGAATTTTCTATCATGAATTATATGGTTCTTTTGGCAATATGATTGTATCCTATGTGTTGAGCATGTTTCTTATGGTATTTTCTTTCCGACAAGATTTCATTCATTCCTTTGGACTCCTCTATCACAATTTATGGACAACTTTTGAAGGCTGCCATGTTTTCACAGTCTATAGCAATCCACTAACCTCTCTTAGTTGTTTCCATACTTTGAAGGACTCTTCTTTGGCATGAAGACTTTTATTTTAGTATGGATTTCTCCTTCACCATGGGTTTATATGCCAACAAGCTATCCTCAACATATCCATTGTATATTCTCTAAATTTTTCTAACTTTTAGGACAAAGCTTATTTAGGATGGGATAGCTTGTAATAAAGCAAAATAATACATTAGCCAATATTTAGCTTGAGGTTTATGGATAGATATAAAAGGCTAAGTTGTAACTTGCTAAGCATCGGTTGCCAACTCTGAACATTTCTTGTTTGAGGTTTCCACCTCCCACCATCCATTGAGGGTGCATACTCTTTGACCACCATGGCATTGGGGTGGATTATTCCATGCCCCTCCATAGCATGAGGAGGATATCATAATACAACCTCTCGTGAATGATTATCAGCCTTTGTATAAAATGGGTAACATGATTCATGATAGCCTAGCTATCTTGGTTATGGCTTTCTTGGCATTATTTTGGATTTGTTGTATTTTTAGTATTTTAGTTTACTATGGGAATTAGCTTCTTTACATCAATTTCCTAAAAGAGGCCATTACCTTTATATAATCCCCTTCTAAAGACATAATGACTTGAGAATACTTAGGTAACTTGAGTGCATAGGTAGAAGCTCCTTATAATCCAAGTTTCAACATCAGATAAGCTAAGGGCAAGGTAGGTTGTTTCCAAGCATTCTACTTAATTACAGTCGCAATAGATGTGCATAGTTCCTACAAGTAATTTTCTCAACTAGATTGAAAAATATCACATTTGTAAGGGGTCAAAATGATAATTTCTAGGATTAACCACTTTAAGTTATAATAAAAAATTTAACTACTTCATAAAGCATCATAGCACTTGCATTTTTCTTGGAGGTTGAGAGACTTCACTTGATTGTGCAACTTCATGGCCTGCTCATATAGTGCTTCTCTTCACTGCCATGATGTCCTCTCCTTTGAGTCTTGAAATTCCTTCATTTGACCTATTCCATGAACCTAACTCATACTTGTAGAGTATGGAAGGAGAAAAAGACTCGCATATGCTTGAGGGAGTTTGTCTTCTTGATCTTCTTAGATCATAACTAAGTGCTAGATTCTCTCTCTCTCTCTCTCTCTCTCTCTCTCTCTCTCTCTCTCTCTCTCTCTCTCTCTCTCTCTCTCTCTCTCTCTCTCTCTCTCTCTCTCTCTCTCTCTCTCTCTCTCTCTCTCTCTCTCTCTCTCTCTCTCTCTCTCTCTCTCTCTCTCTCTCTCTCTCTCTCTCTCTCTCTCTCTCTCTCATGCACCATCACATCCCCAAGGCCAAGAAAAAATGAAGCTCCATACTAAGGCCTATATGGCCTTTATCAAGGCTATAACCTTTACTTCCCCCTTGTCCCTATCATCACACAAATCTCATATTCTCACTGTGATTCTCTCAAGGTTTTCCTACAATGTTCATTAGTGTAGTTCATGGTGCTTTGATGCCTTTGTGGTGGTGATTAGGTTGTTTATCTAAGGTGGGTGGTGGCATTGATCAGTCTGAGATGTATGTTGATTTTGAGGTGATGATAAAGGGATTGCAATTTGACTCCAACTATTGTTTTATTTCCTTTCCTTTTTAACCTTTAAATTTTAAAATTTTTTAACCTTTTAATATTTCCCCCTTTTTGCCAAGCCCCCTATTTACCAATGGGTGGGAGCATTACATTCTCTTTACCTTAAAGAAATCAAGATGTCCTCATCTTGAAGCTAGGGGTATCATTCTTCTAAGGTAAGTTGGATTCTAGGATTTATGGGTGAGGACCCACCACACTTTTGCTGCACTACTTTGATTATGAACTTTTAAGATAACTCAAGAAAATCAAGGTCTACAAGAGATTGGAATGAGCACAAGTACAAGGTTTAATACATCCCATGAAGATCTTTCTAGGATTTCTAAGCATCCTCAAGAAGCTCAATGGAATTTATATCTTCATCATTATCTTATTCATGAGGCAAGTCAGGTGCAAAGCTTGTGCAGCTTTGCTTGGTTGTTGGTTCCTCATCTTCCTCATCCAATTCAAGGCATTCAGCACATCACCTTGATTGGGGCATCTCTTTCAGTTATGCCCTATCACATCACACTCATGACACTGATTTCCTTGGTCCTTTGAGTTATCATAGTTGTCTTCGAGGTCTACTAGGAAGTGGTCATCTCTAAGAAATTGATGTCCATTAGACCAGATCAAAGCTTTGGCTCGTATAAGAGAATCTTACAAGTAAGTCAACCTTAGGGATTCTAGATGGGTGTCAAGTGATTGATTCAATCCATGGCAAAATTTAGCCATTTATTGGGAAATATCCTAGGGAGTGCGTACTTCTGTAGTGTCAATGATATACCAATTTAGCTTGTGCGACATGGCCTCTTCACTGAGTTTCAATAGCAAACCAAGAATAATAGGCCTCTAAGCTTAATCCTAGCTAGCATAAGGAGAAAAACTTGTTCATCATCTTGATGGTGCAATAGGAAAGTTTCAAGTATCTTTGTCTCATGGTCTACTTGACATCTTCCTAACTTACAAAGGATTCACTAGTAGCATTGTCTTGACACCATTGCATCCACCATAAGCATATCTCACCTACAAGCTTCAATTTGGCAATGATAACCTTGTTAATTGCACTTATTCTTGTCACATCAAGATAATCATCAAGGATTTTGATCCAAAATTTAGCATTAGTCTCAACAATGGATCATTGCCCCGTGAATTTAGGTAGCTTGACTTGCTTGAGAAGGACTTTCTTCTCTTACGCTTCAACCAAGGTAAGCAAAGGCACAAAAGACATGATACCCTAGGATTAATAACATTTATAAGATTACATGCACATGGCATATGCTACCACTTTCATCTCTCTCTTAAGTTTCTTTGTACTTGAATCTACGATTTTAAATTTCTAGCATAAGTTTTGTACAAACATACATCATCTTGCAAAGAATTTAAGGACTTTTTATATTATTCATGACTACAATAATGCTACTCGAATCTCTTTATTACACCAAATAGAAATTCTAGGTACAAAAATTGCTTCAAGCATAGGTTTTCCATTCTATTGTGAAGGTTGTTTTAGATTGTTCTTCTTCTGCGATCTGGACTTGATTGTATCCACTGAATCCATCCAACAGGGAATAAAGCTCATGGCTTGCCACTATATCCAATAGTTGTTCTATGAAAGGGATAGATAAATTATCCTTCTTGGTCTTGGAGTTCAACTTTTGGAAGTCCACACATATTTGCAGCTTTCCATTCTTCTTGGATACTACCATAATTAGCAAAACCCATTCATTATTGGCCATTGTGGATAGATAAACTCAGCTTCAAGGAGCTTCAATAATTTAGCTTTCACTAGGGTAGAGTAATTTGGATTCATGTGTCTCTATCTTTGATAATAAGAAGATATTGCCTCTTTTCATTCATAGCACAAAGGCTTACAAGTTTGGATAGAATCCTAACAATGATAATTACCTAGATCAATAGATAATAGCATGGGGGTTTGTGGTGAATATCCAAAAGCTTGTACAAAAATGGAGGGTCAAGAAGACCTTCTATATGGAATCCACAATGACATAAACAACCCTCTATTGACATGCTATTGGGTGTCGAGATTGCTATTATCACTTTAAGATAAACATAGCAATCTAGGCAAATGACTTGACCGCATGTGTACAAAGTGGGATTTCTTCTTGATTTGGTGTATATAAAAAGGAACTAAAACCTTAAGATTCTTCAGTGTCTATGTAGCTATAATGCCCATCCCAAATCCATCTCCTTTCTCCATACAATGGGGACAAATCATACAACCAATCCAAGAGGTGCATCACTTCTCTCCTCTATCCATAGTCAAAGGAGTGTGTTGCCGATGTGAACATAGCTTGAAACACTAGAAAAAAATTTCAAGTCCCCCATGCTCTGTTGAAGTCGCACCCACATTAGTATGAGAAAACTTCTTGAATCTCTAGCTTAGACTAGCAACTTACTCATAAGTTTTTACCCACACAATCATAACTCCTTTTACACTCTAATACCACATGTAATGTGCTCGAGTGAGGAGCCCTCAAATGCGCAATTTAGTGGTCCATTGAGAGACTTTTCCTAAGTGATTCCACCCAATTCTCCTTAAAATGATGCAAGTTTTTTGCCTAAGCTCTCTCGAGTCCTCTTCACAATGAAAGATTCAATCATAACCCATAAGGATTAATGTGAATCTGAGTTTCCAATTTGGTACTAAGGTCACCAAATAGTTTAGCTAGCATCAGTCGTTGAGCCACTAAATTCACAAGTCAACTCAATCCAAAGCATATCAATGCTGCACTTGGTTCATAGTGAGTGCTAAATGAGGGGGAGAGAAACACACCAACATCTCTACCCATGGTATAGTCTCCACTCTGTTCCCCTAAAGTGGCATCAACCAAGATCTAAGACAGTACACTAGGTAGTAATCCATTAGGCCACTTCCTAATTTGGGTACATTGAAGGAAAACACTTGGCTCAGCAAGACAATCCATCCATAGGATAAAATCGACAGGGATCTCACCCTTCTTCTTTCCTCAGTGATGTGTTTTAGTTATCTAATTATCCTAATATATTAATGTTTGACATGCAAAGATAGCTTCTTTAATTAACAATTAAACATTAGTTCCTTCATGTAGATTATGGTTACATACACAAAGACGCTATTAAACAATCCTTTGAAAGTAGTTGCAAAACAATACATTTATCTCACACCTTCTCCAAGGTACAGTGCTAACCCTGCATTCCATCCCTTAACTCAAGACTTGTGTCCAATCTTAGGTATAGGATCCAATAATTTTCCTTTATCTAGCATCAAGGTCTTCTAGGAAGTCCATTGTGGGTAACACAAGGGTTAGGCTGGTCTCAGCGATGACAGACCCAAGGGATTTATGGCTAGAGCCCCCCTAGCACCCTTGTCGCCTCTTAGCTAATGCCCCCCTATAGAGAGACCTCTCATATCTAGGGTTGGTCCTAACCTCCATCCTGGTCAAACAACCCCTTGATAAAGTGCTCCCACCACTAATCTTGGGGAAGGTTCAATGCATAACTATATCTCCCCCCATGAGGTCACAATATGTTTTGTGCAAACAAATCAAGCAATTGGCTTATCAACAAGCTAGAAAAACATTTTTGTTTCCATAATATCAATCCAAACAGACACTTGAATATTCCAAAAATTCAATCACCAACTTAATCTTGGCTAGGAAAAACCATCTCTTTTTTTCAAAACAATAAGGATTATCATAAACCCAATTCATTCATTCTTTGAATAGTTCGCATAGAGGATACAATCCATAGAGTTCCTCATCGATTAAACCATATTATTCAAGCAATTTCTACAACTAATTCTACTAGTCACATCTCAAGCCTCTTTATAGCGTCAAAAACTTTCCTCTAATTGATGCAATATTTGTCAAGCACAACCATTTCCTAAACATATCACAAGGAACAATCCCTTCCAATTACCAAAGGAGATCATTATCATTATAATCCCCTTCTAGGGACACAATAACTTGAGAATACTTGGGTAACTTGAGTGCATGGGTAGAAGCTACTCATAATCCAAGTTTCAATATTAGCTAAACTAAGGACAAGGGTGGTTCTTTCTAACCATTCTACTTTATTATAGTCACAATAGAGGTACAACCAATGATTCCCCCACAAGCAATTTTTTCAACTACATTCGCGAAGATCACATTTGTAAGGGGTCAAAATGCACAATTTCTAGGATTGTCCTTTATCCTTAATTTAGTCCTAATGGTGGCAAGGTACTTTAATTTACAATCAAAAATTTAACTACTTTGATTAAGCAATCATAGCACTTGTATTTTGCTTAGAGATGGAGGGAACTTCAATTGCTTGTGCAACTTCATGGCCTACTTGTATACTGCTCCTCTTCAATGGCATGATGGCCTCTCCTTTGAGTCTTCAATTTCCTTGGCTTGACTTGTTCCACAAACCTCACTCATACTTGTAGATTATGGAATAGAAAAAATACTCGTGTATGCTTGAGGGAGCTTGTGTTTTCTTGATCTTCTTAGATCAAAGCTATGTGCTAGATTCTCTCTCTCTCTCTCTCTCTCTCTCTCTCTCTCTCTCTCTCTCTCTCTCTCTCTCTCTCTCTCTCTCTCTCTCTCTCTCTCTCTCTCTCTCTCTCTCTCTCTCTCTCTCTCTCTCTCTCTCTCTCTCTCTCTCTCTCTCTCTCTCTCTCTCTCTCTCTCTCTCTCTCTCTCTCTCTCTCTCTCTCTCTCTCTCTCTCTCTCTCTCTCTCTCTCTCTCTCTCTCTCTCTCTCTCTCTCTCTCTCTCTCTCTCTCTCTCTCTCTCTCTCTCTCTCTCATGCAACACTGCACCCGCCAAGCCAAGAAAAATCAAAGCTCCATTCTAAGGCTTATATGGCCTTTATTAAGCCTATTAGACTTTGCTCCCCCTCATCCCTACCATCGCACAACTCTTGTCTTCTCACTATGATGCTTTCGAGGTTTTCATCATGTGACACTCATTTGTGTGCATTATGGTGCTTTGATGCCTTTTGACGTGTCAATCAGGTTGTCTATCCAAGGTGGGTGGTGTTGTTGATCAATCCCAGATGTACTTTGATTTTAGGGTGACGGCACGACGACTACAATTCAACTACGACTATTGCTTACTTTTCTTTCCTTTTTAAGCTTTAGAAGGGTAAATTTTTTTAACATTTTAATATTTCCTTAGGCTTCCCCCAAGCCCCCTATTCAACCATGGGGTGGGAGCATCACATCCTCTACCCCTTAAAGGAATTGAGATGTCCTCATCTCAAAGCTAGGGTATCATTCTTCTAAGAAAGGTAATTTGGATTCTAGGACTTGTGGGTGAGAACCCACCATGCTTCCTTTGCACTACTATGATTATGCACTTTTAAGATAACTCAAGAAAATCAAGGACAAGTTTGCTACAATCGATTATTATTCACTTGTTATTACAAGCATACGGAATGAATATAAGTATAAAATTTAATACATCCTAAGAATATCTTTCTAGGACTTCTAAGCATCTTCAAGAACTTCAATGGGCCCTATGTCTTCATCATTATCTGATCTGTGAGGGAAGCTGAGTGCTAAGCTTATGCGGCTTTGCTTGGTTGTTGGTGTTCCTTATCTTCTTGATCCAATTCAAGGCATTCAACTTGGAGATGCCCTAGCTCCTTGCAAAGGAAGCATCTTTGATTGGGGCATCTCTTTCAAATATACCCTATCACATTTCACTCATGGCACTTCTTTCCTTGGTCCTTTAAGTCATCATAGTCTTCTTTAGGGTTTGCTAGGAAGAAGTTATCTTCAAGAAACTAATCTCCATCAAACCATATCAAAGATTTGGCTTGTATAAGAGCATCTTGCAAGTTAGTCATCCTTACGGATTCTAGACAAGTGTCAAGTGATTGATTCGGTCCATGGAAAAAATTGGCCACCTATTGGGCAATATCCATAGACTATGCATATTTTTCGTAATGTCACAAACGCGTATAATAGGCCTCTAGGTTTAATCCTAGCTGATGCAAGGAGAAGAACCCATTCATCTTGATGGTGTGATAGGAAGGTGGTAAGTATATTTGTCTCATGGCCTTTTTGATATCTTCCCCACTTACAAAGGATTTGCTAATAGCATTGTCTTAATGCCACTGCCTCTACCATAAGTGCGCCTCACCTACTAGTTTCAATTTGGCAATCATAGACTTGTTAGTTGTGCTTATTCTTGCTGTATCAAATAATCCTCAAGGGTTTTGATCCAAACTTAGTGGATTCAAGTAGTTTGACTTGCTTGAGAAGGAATCACTTCTCTTGCACTTCGGCTAGGAGAAGCATGATAGAAAGTAGGACACCCTAGGATTGATAACCTTTATAAGATTAGGTGTGCAGGGCATATGCTTCTACTTTTTTTCTCTCTCTTAAGGTTTTCAGTACTTGAATCCACAATTTTAAATTTACAACATAATTTTGGCATGAAAGTACATCATCTTCCAAAGAATTAGAGACATTTTCACATTATTCACGACTACTATAATGCTAATCGAATCTCTGTATTGCATCAAATAGAAATTCTAAGTACAAAAATTACTTTATATAGATGGATAACAAGAAGAGACTGGCTCTTCTTATTCATAGCCGAAAGGATTACAATTTTGGGGTAGAATCCTAAGGATGATAATCAACTAGATAATATCATGGGGGTTTGTGGTGAATATCCAAAAACATGTACTATAAAGGAGGGTCAGAAAGACCTTATATATGGAATCCACAGTGCATGAACAACCTTGGACTCTGACACTCTGTCTGTTGGGGACGTGTCAACCCCTCTACCCATAGGATATTGTCTCAACTCTATTCCTCTAAAATGATATTGATTGGGGTCTAAGACAATACACTAAATAGTAACATATTTAGTCACTTCCTAATTCTAGTGCCTTAAAGGAAAACTCTTGGCTCACGGAGATCATCTATCCATAGGATAGGGACCATCAAGGATCTCATCCTCCCACTTTTCTTGTGGATGAGTTTTAGTTATCTAATTATCCTAACATGTGTATGTTTGACATGCAAAGGTAGATTCTTTAATTAACCATTAAACATTGATTCCTTCATATAAATTATGATTATATACACAAAGGCAATGTCACACAATCCTTTTTAAGCAATTTCAAAACAACATATTTATCTTGCACATTCTCCAAGGTATTACAATGCCAATTTGACATACTATCCCTTAACTTGAGACTTGTGTCTAATCTCATGTACACAATCCACCAATCCACCCTTATCTAGCATTAAGGCCTTTTAGGAGGTCCATCCTATGTAGGAGTTAGGCCCAAGGGACTTACAGCCAAAGTTCCCTTGACACCCTTGTCACCTTTTAGCCTAACTTCTCCCTACAGAGAGACCTCTCGCATATGCGGTCTATCCTAACCTCTAGTGCAGTCAAAAAGCTCCTTTATGAAGGGCTCCTACCATTGGCCTTCAGGGAGGTTCAATGTCTAACTATATATCCGTTCATGAGGGCAAAAGAGCTTTTGTGCAAACACCAATCAAGCAATCAACTTATCAACAAGCTCGAAAAACATTTCCACTTCCATAATATCAATCCAGATAGTCACTTGGACACTTCTAAAAACATATCACAAGGAATCATCCCTTTCAATTTCCCAAAAGAGGTCATTATCTTTATAATCCCCTTCTCTAGAGACACACTAACTTGAGAATACTTAGGTAACTTGAGTGCATGGGTAGAAGCTACTTGTAATCCAAGTTTCAATATTAGATCAGCTAAGGACAAGGCTAGTTCTTTCTAACCTTGTACTTTAAAGATCACATTTGTGATGGAAAAATACACAATTTCTAGTATTAACCTTTATCCCTAATTCGAGCTTAATGGTAAGGTACCTTAATTTATAATCAAGATTTTAACTACCTTCATTAAGCCATCATAGCACTTGCATTTTGCTTCAAGATGGAGGGATTTCACTTGCTTGTTCAACTTTAGGGCGCTCGCTTGTATAGTGCTCCTCTTCAATTCCATAATGTCCTCTCCTTTAAGTCTTCAATTTCCTTGGTTTTTACTTGTTCCACAAACTTTATAGATTTTGGAAGATGAAAAAGACTTATGTATGCTTAAGGGATCTTTTTTCTTCTTGATCTTCTTAGAGCACAGCTATGTACTAAATTTAGCCTCTCTCTCTCTCTCTCTCTCTCTCTCTCTCTCTCTCTCTCTCTCTCTCTCTCTCTCTCTCTCTCTCTCTCTCTCTCTCTCTCTCTCTCTCTCTCTCTCTCTCTCTCTC
This sequence comes from Lygodium microphyllum, assembly GCF_053477565.2. Classification (NCBI taxonomy): domain Eukaryota; kingdom Viridiplantae; phylum Streptophyta; class Polypodiopsida; order Schizaeales; family Lygodiaceae; genus Lygodium; species Lygodium microphyllum. Next base: position 140,699,756 of record NC_141136.1, read on the forward strand.
TCTCTCTCTCTCTCTCTCTCTCTCTCTCTCTCTCTCTGTGCTAAGAAAAATCAAAGCTCCATACCAAGTCCTATATGGCCTTTATTAAACCTATTAGCCTTTGCTCCCCCCTCATCTCCCTATCATCACACAACTCTCGTATTCTCATTGTGTTTCTCTTGAGGTTGTCCTATGTTATTTTTCTGTGTGCTTTATAGCGCTTTGATGCCGTTAAGGTGATGATCAAGTCATTTAGTACAAGCTAAGTAATGGCATTATGTTGGAAGAGAGGGAGAGAGACAGAGTGGAGCGGAAGATGAGCTTCAGCTCATTGTTGTTCTTCTTCCATTATTCTTCCATCATACTAACTAAAAGAGACTTACGCACATAGGTATGACTAACCAAGACTAACTATGTTTAAGTCACTGACTACACCAACTTATTGAATGTCACACACATGTACAGGTGTATCCTGATCATACGCATAAAGATAGACTGGAGCTTGATATTCTAACACTCCCCCTCAAGCTCAAACCATCTGATAAACTCCAAGTAGCTGTCTGAAGTATATGAACTTTTCTTTACCAAGTGACTTGGTAAATATGTCTACTACCTGGTCTTCAATCTTCACATGAATCAAGTCAAACTGCCCTTTAAGAACCGTTTCTCTAATGAAATGGTAGTGAACCTCGATATGTTTCGACCTAGCATGGTAAACATGATTGCTAGCCAACATAACACTGTTGAGGTTATCACAATGCAATCTCACTCTGCTCTCTAGCTATATTCCCAAGTCTTTCAACAGTTTCATCAACCAAACTGCTTCGCAAGCCGCTAAGGCAGCTCCTCTATACTTAGCTTCTATACTCAACAATGCAATAGTAGGCTATTTCTTACTCTACCAACTTATCATATTGTTGCCCAATCCAAATGCATAACGACTAGTTGACCTCATGTCATAGGCACAATCAGCCCAATTAGCATCAGTAAACCCTGTCAAGTCAATATATTTTCCATATGCATAAAACAACCCATAATCTGTAGTACCCTTTACATATCTCATGATCCTCTTGACTGCATGTAGATGTGGTTTGTGAGGCTTCTGCATGAATTGACTAATCAGCCCCACTGCGTAACATAAGTCAGGATGGGTAATAGTCAAGTATATCAAACTGCCCACCATCTATCGATACATCATCACATTCTCTATGTCATTCCCAATATCAATCTATAGCTTGACATTCTGATCAAGAGGTGTCTCCATAGGCTTGCATTCATCCATACCATACTTCTATAATATGTCATGAGCATACTGCTTCTGTAGCATCCATATACCTTGAGGCGTAGAGACTACCTCAATCCCAAGAAAATACTTTAGTTCACCAAGGTCTTTGACTCTCAATTCATCTTGTAAACATGATTTAATTTCAGCAATGCCCTCTTCATCATCTCCAGTGATGATAAGATCATCTACATAAACCACTAGAAACACATATCCATGATCTATCTTCTTTGTAAACAGACTGTGATCTGCATCACCCAATCTAAATCCATGTTGCTGTAAATAACTGCTAATTCGAGTATTCCATGCTCTAGGTGCCTATTTCAATCCATATAAAAGCTTTTTCAGCTTACATACATGTGTAGGAAAGTCCGGGTGAACATAGCCTTCAGACTGCTCCATATATACTTCCTCAACCAAATCTTCATTCAAGAAAGCATTCTTGACATCCATTTGCCATAATTTTCAGCCTTTGCATGTTGCCAAAGCAATGACAATTCTAACTATTGCGCATACCCCTTTCCAACCAGCCTGGCCTTATAGCATTCTAAGAAACCATCTGACTTGCACTTAACCTTGTACACCCATTTGCAGCCAATGGGGACTTTGCCTTCAAGAAACTCAACCAATTTCCAAGTCTTATTTTCAGCTAGGGTTGCATACTCCTCATCCATGGAAACACACTAGTTGTCATATGTAACTACATCATCAAACTTTGTAGGTTCTTTGTAACCTATCACACTAGCCATATATGCAAAATGGCGGACTGAATAACCAGTGTATGTAAACCTGTCAACTGGTTTTCTGACTCTCTCAGATCTCCATAACTGTGGCTCACTCTGAGCTTGTCACTCATGAGGCAGTACACATAACGACTCTGCCTTGCTCTAGGTGTCGTAACAGTATTCAAAGTGTCACTTGTTAGATAATTCATAACCCACTGTAAGTGGACCTATCACATCCTCAAGCATCTTTTCTTTTCCCTTATCCAATCTCCCCCTCACTGATATATCCGTGCCACTGGATGTAGGAGTATGACTCTGCAAGCGTCCTAACCAAGGACTTACTGTAGGTGACCCATCACCTATAGGACCACTCATAGATGTAGTCACTGTAGGTGTATTTTTAGCATTACTAGTGCTGTGTGACTGATCCATCAGTAGCCACTGCAATAGGATTACCATACCACAATGCTAGCTCATCAAAAATATCTCTGCTAATCAATGTCTCATGTGTAGATGGTACATAACACTTGTAAGCTTTGCGGCCTTGTGCATAACCAAGGAATACACTCTTGACAACTTTAGGATCCAATTTCTTCCTCTTTTCATCAGGAACATGCACATATGCAATGCTGCCAAATACCTTCAAGTGTGAAATGTCGGGCTTATGACCGGGCTTATGACCGGGCTTATGACTATACAACCTCTCATATGAAGTTACATCATGAATCCTGATGTAGGGGTTCTATTCAGTACATAGACAGTTGCTTCAACCCAATAACCATTTGGCAAACTCTTCTCATTCAGCATAGCTCTTGCCGATTCCATTAGTACTCTATTTTTCCTTTCTGCTACACCATTTTGCTACAGTGTATAGCTACAAGTTAATTGACTTCTGATCCCATGTTTAGCAAGATACATGTCAAAGTAATTAGGGACATATTCTCCACCTCCATCTAATCTAAGACATGAAATTTTACAACTCAATTCATTTTTATCATGCTTCTTCAAGTCCTTGAATGCATCAAACACATCATCCTTATGTTTCAATATATAAAGCCAAGTATACATGCTAAAATCATCAATGAAGGATATATAGTAATGAGCACCACCAAACGAAGCATTATGAGACGGACCCCATACATCTAAATGTACCAATTGCAAGGGTTGTGAGCTATTCTGTACATGTCTCATGAATGGAAACCGTGTCTGCTTTCCAAACTGACATGCATCACATACATGTCCAAAGTCATGATACTTGAACCTAGGCAGTCCAAGCACAATCTCCTTCTATTGCATAGATTTCAGCTTTTTTGTACATTCACATGGCCAATCCACTTATGCCATATCTCAACATCCCGTATAGCACCATCATCATGTGCAAACATGGCTGCTTTCAATTCTGGAATTGACACATCAAGAGTAAACATTCTCCCATCTCTTCTACCTCTAGCAATCAATTTGTAGCCATTACCATATTCTTCAACAAAGCAACCATCTCTATTAAATCTCACCTGCAGATTCTGTTCTGCCATCTGTCCACCAACTGACAAAAGATTCTTGGTTATTGTAGGTACATGTAGTACATCATGCATGCTCTTTTTCTTGCCACCAGGCATCAACAAAGATACAACTCCTTTATGTTGAATAGTATGTTGGGTGTCATCCCCAATACAAACATGTCCATGCAAACCTGCAACCATCTCATCAAACCATTCTCCATGGGGTGTCATATGATTTGAAGCCCCTGAATCAATGTACTATCTCTAATCTCTGTTCTGCTTAGATGCATTCTTAGACACGTTGCATGGCAAAAAATCTGTCAACCTGTTCATCATGAGCACCGCTAGAAGATGCATAGTGGCCATGATGTTTGCCCTTTGCCTTCATATCTCCCTACTTCTTGTAACAATCCTTTGCAATGTGTCCATATCTGCCACAGTAATGATAGTCCTTATCTCTATTTGATTAATCATTTGACTGCCATGAACTAGATCCATCACCTCTACCATGGGGTGATCTCCCCTTGCCTCTAAAGCCACCAAATCCATGCTAGCCTTGTGTATTTTTGTCATGCTAGGCATTTTGATGATGTTGTCCATAAGCATTTCGAGTGTCTCCTCGACCTCGAAAAGAGCCACGGCCTCTGTCGCCTCTGCCACACTGGCTAGAGTAAAGAATAGTGTCTCTGCTTTGAGATGTACTAAAACCTGTACTCAGCCCAAGCTTAACTTCCTCATACAGCAACAAAGCAATCAGCTCATCCCAATCAAGGGATTCAGCTCTCACAAAAATAGACGTATCAAATGCTTTATACTCTTTGCCAAGTCCATTCAATGTCATTGCAATCATATCATCCTCAAATACTAAAGATCCAATGGTAGCAAGCTGATCCGCTATGTTCTTGATCTTTGTAGTGTAGGCCTAAATGCTTCTGCCATTCCTAGACATGTTATTGAACTGTTGCTTCAGCTGAATCTTTCTTGCATATGTTACATTTTCATAATTCTTCATGAGTATGTCCCATGCATCCTTTGGGGAACTGCATCCAATAATCTGTATAACCATAGCATCTGATATACATAAGGAAAACCAATGTAACACCTTGCATGCTCTCTTAGTCCATAGCTTATGAGCCCTTTTTTGATCATTTGTCGGATTCCTTTCATGTATTTCAGGTTCAGCCTCATCACCTATACATAAGTCCCAATAAGCTCTGCCAACCAAAAAATTCTTCATACGGAACTTCCATAAAGCAAAATTTTTGTTGTCCAGCTTTTCTCCCACAATTTGAGTGATATTGTCAGTGCCTTGAGTATTTGCCATAGTTATTCAGTGATCTATACAACCTGTAAGTATCTAACTCATTTTCCTATAGTTCAGGACCAATTTCTTGCTAATCAAGATAGTTTTCCTAACAACCTGCTTGCTGTAAATTGTATTCCAACAATGAAAAAGTGCAGTCAATTGAGCATAAACCAAGCTCAAATCAGTTCAAAACATTCTATGGTAGTGGCAAAACATCCCAGTAACAAACTATGTTCATACAAGTATCAATGTTTGTACTGTATGCAAGTAGCAATACCAAATCCAGCCAACCTACTACTATAACCAGTAGTATTTTCTCTGTTAAAACAAGAGTACTCAGACCTCATGAGAGTGGAGTTTTGATGCCGAGAAGTGCTTCAAAATAGCTAAAAATTACGAATATCAAGGGAAAAATATTCAACGTCGAAGGCGGCAGCTCCAGCGGACGATTTTAAGCATCAAGTGCTTTAAAGGCGCTCGAGTGACACTTGTTGATTTTTGATAATTTTTCAGACTATCATGCGGGTTGTCAAGAGTTGCTGGCCAATGCGGGATGTCAAGCTGGACGCCCAAGATTTTTCAGAGCTCGATTCGGAGTCCGGACGGGGAAATGGCCAACAAATGGGCAAGATTTGAAAAGGTGGACCAAAGTTAGACCAAAGTTTGGCAAGTGGTCATGACCTTTGGGGGGGGGCATGTAGCATTTGAATGTGGCATCAAATTGTGGCATTTTTGGAGATGAAGAAAACATGGAAGAAGAGGGCGCCATCAGGCACCGAAAAATGCGCTTGATGGAGATGGAGGCATCATGCAGCCTGCAAACAACCTACCCATTTGATCATGGGCCTTGCCTACCCTCTGCGTGCTGATTCTATCACCGCCTCTCGCCCGTCAAATGGTGGCCTGGATGGAGATCTTTGATTTTAGTCTTTCTCTCTCCTCCCTCTCTCTCCCTTAAGGGGATGTTCTTGTGTGGAAGAAGACAATGAAGAATGATGGAGGAAAGCTTGTCCGGATGAGACCGGATTGCTTCCGGATGGATGAAGACTTGAAGAGTGCTATTCTTGAAGATGCTGAGCATTAAATGCATGCTGGAAATCAATCCCATAATCAAGACCAAGAAACCGAGACCTGAAAATAAGCGGTAATGCTATTTTTATAAAGAAAAATGATCTTTTTATGCTATTTGCTTTATGAAACCTTGTTCATATGGGATGAAAGTTTATTATAATATTGTTTGCCACGGGTTTGATCAGTTTATGCTCTGAAAATCAGAAAATATAAGGCTACATGGCCGGAATTAGTGTTAAAATATATGAAAAACACGCGTCTTAAGGGTAAAATTGGGGTTTTTGCTATATAAATGAGAAAATTGATATGTCACACCAACTAAATCTGAGTTTTTGCTATCAATGAACCTAAGGGCCACAGCCCACAATTAATTTTCATTTTCAATCATTATTTATTAAAGAAAAATAGGGAAAAATGCCCAAAAATGAAAAAAATGGGTTTAAACTTAGGGAAAAATGAAAAATGGGCTGAGGAAAATTAGGAAAATTTATATCTATGTTTGTGCAATGTATAACGATGGCAAAGCACGAGGTTGGCCTCGGTTTGTCCCCCTTTCTATGTTTTGTGTGTATTTATTGTTCTTTTAAAAGGAAAAAATGCATAGAAACCCTATCTAACCGATCAATGATGCAAAATGCCAAGAGTTAGATGAAGAGGGGTTGAAACGCTGAAAGATAAAGAAAAGATCTGATTTATTCATTGCACTTGGCATATAGGAACCGGTTTAAATAAAGAGGATGGTAGCATGAGCATATGGCTCGGTGCCTCCTTTCAACGCAGCACGCGTTAGTGAAATTCATGGAAGAATGTTTTATGCACCATGCACGATGCTGATCTTTCTTTTGTCTGAGCACATATCCATACACAATTTGCATTAAGCATAATAATTAAAAGGTATCAAAAAAAACCTCTTGGATGCATGGCACCTGTCTTCCTTAGGTTGTGACCAACGATGAGCATGAGAGGATGTCCTAAGCTGTAGGTTAGCCGTTGGGTCCTAAGGGGAAAATTGTAGTGAGGAATGGTACATCCTGGAACGTAAAACATTGGTACCTTGGGAGGATTTTGTGCTCGTATGTGTTATATGTTTAGCAGCGCATCAAAGGGCCAATCCCTGAGATGTAGGAGAGCTGCAGTGGGGCTCCGACTATTAGTCGGTGGAGTGCCTTCTATGTGTGTGTGATTGTCGCATTGCCAATGTGTAAGGGTTCTCCCTCTGAGGAGTTTAAGGGAAATGTTGGACTATAAACTATAAACACATGAATTAAGCTTTAGGGCAGTTTGTCCTTTAGCATTAGATTGACACTCCTGGTCCGCGAGGCCGTGAGGGTGTTTGTGTGTCATGAGCATGAGGTCCGACTAGTGCTATAGCCAGTGCCGGCCCATTTCAAGTCCCATCAGTGGTGCGTCTGCCGGGAGCCGCTTATAAGTGGTGGTTTTCGGATCTAGGGTTTCTAGGGACCAAAAGGAAGTTGGTTTATGTCCTCTAACAAGGACCGTCAAGCCGAAATCCAAAAAGCAGAACGTGCTGAGAGGGCTAGACGGTGGTTAGAGATCGTAAGTCGTTATTCTCCTCAAAGGAGTAGCCAGTACGTATACGAAGCAGTGGTCTTAGTCACCCAACTGCTCCACATATTTTGTTTAGGTGCAGGAGGAAGCATAAGTTCTTCCTCTCCTCCACCAAATCTACTCACTTCAAGTGGAGGTGTGAATCCGTCAGTTCAAGCTCCTACTACTAATCCGATTGTCACCATGGCACAACCTATTGCAATTCCTGCAAGAGACGCCGGATTTACCAGCCTTAGGAGTTTCCTTACCCATTTTTAATGGGTTAGCGGAAGAGGATGCGGAATTTCATATTTGTGAATTTCAAAGATTGATGTTCAATTATCGCATCCAAGACAAGGAACATCTCATGATGTTCTTCAATATGACGTTAAAAGGAAGGGCTACGGTATGGTATCACAGCATAGAGTCTGGAACCATAACCACCATTGATCAATTCTATGCAGCTTTCCGAGCGGAATATGCCCCTGAAAGAGGTGGCCAATATTGGTTGTGGGTCTTGAATGTAACACGCCAAGACCCTCATGAGAATGTAAAAGCTTATGCCAAGAAGCTTAAAGAAGTATTCCGTAAGTTACAAACTTACATTCCCATTCCGTCGGCTGCCCAATTGCAATACTTTTTGCATGGGTTGGATTTTAATATCCAAGTACAATTGAGCAGTGTGGCCTTGGCAGACATAGACACCGCTATTACGCGGGCAAAGGGAGTAGAAGCACGATTACAAACGGCCTACTCCTCTCAAATGAATGTTAATGGGGGTTTAGTACCTGGCGGCAATCCATCATTAACGAATGGAAATCAAGGGATGCCTATGACTAACCCTATTGGGAGAGGGAGTGTGGTTTCGAATGTACCTTTACTACCGACTCCTCCCAGTGTGACTATGCCTATGGCAAGTCAGTTGACTCCATCAAATGTTGGAGGCCAAGTTTCGAATTCTAACGTTGTTCCTGTGGGTCAATAGCCAATGCCAAATCAGATTGTTAGGCCAATGGAACGACGGGTCGACGATCGAGGCTACAAGTCGAGTGCATCTAATGTCCTTAGCGAAGTCAAGGATATGATGAAGCATTATACCGATATGATTTCCGAACAATATTGACAAATAGCTGTCGACGTTAATTTCTTGAAGAAGCAACAAAATCTGATAGGGAGTCGATGCCCTGAAGAGGGTGGACCCTCTAGATTCAGTTGTAAATGGTGTGGTGGATAGCACTTCCCCAGAAACTGTCCAAATGTGAAATGTGACATTTGTGGGAAGTCGGGCCACTTAGCTGCTACCTATTGGAGTAAGATTAGTTCCCTCCAACAACGGAGTAAACAGCCGGGTCCTGTGAATCATAGAGTGCAAAGAAATAACTTGCAGCAGAATGATACACCAAGGCAAATATTGCAGAGGGGAAAAACAACTGTAGAAGACTTGCCACAAGGCAACGGAGTCAGCCTTATTGAGGTTGTACGAGTCAATGATGCTGAAACCTCTAACTTAAGAGCCGTGACAAGAGGCCAAAAGGCTAAAGAGGTTGACAAAGATAATGTAAAATCGGTTGAGGGAAACCCTAAACAAGGGGATAAGGGGATGCAAGTCCAGAATCCTAGCATGGAAGGGGGACCGCTAAGGCCAGTTAACAAGAAAGTTGACCCTAAGAAGGATGAGGCAGTGCCAAGAAAGAAGGCAAGAGCTAAGAAAGAAGCACCCAAACCGGTCCAAAGACCAAAAGAGAGGATGGTTTGGCGAGAAAAGAGATCTTTGGCTACTTATCATGACTTTGATTTAGCAAGTTCTCTTTGTGAAGTCAAGCCAGATGTGAACCTCTTGCAATTGATCAAATTATCTCCAGGAGTACGCAAGGAATTTAAGAAGATCTTGTGTATTGGGTATATTGTAGAACCCTTGGGCATAGCACGAGTAGGGGAAGATTGGTTTGACCATGCTGAAAAGAACTGCCCTAGGGTTCCAGCTTATGTGGATGGAATATTAGTGGAACATGCTATTGTAGACACTGGATCCTCCGTCAATATCATGAGTTCAGAGTTGATGGAGAGGTTGGGTCTAGGCATCCAAAAAGATAGCTCCACCTTCTTAGAATGGCTGATGATAGTCTAAGACAACCGGAAGGTTGCATTACCAAGGTCCATGTTACAGTAGTGAGTGTAGAATGCTTCTTGGACTTTAGGGTGATAAGATTTGCAGGTTGCCCTAGCTATCGAGTTTTGCTAGGTAGGCCTTGGATCTTACAAATAAACTGTCAAGTCAATATACCTGCCGGTCGAGTGGTTCTAGGTAGAGGTGCTAATCGAGTAATAGTCGATGCTTATCCTAAGTCTCCTCAAAGTGAGAGAGCTCCTTTATCTTCTACTGAATTAGAGACAGCAAACGATCCATCTGGTAGTGAGACATCATCCAGCGATGAATCTAAAGAGAGGTCCACTACTGAGGATATCTATCAGATAACTCTAAATGAGCCAATAGAGCCGCAAGATAGGATAAGAGACACGGATGTGATTGAGTTGGACCTTGGCACGCCGAATGATTCGCGGCCAATTAAATTAGGTTCCATGCTCAGTTCAGCATAAAGGGAGGACTATGTGTCCTTGATTCAAGAATTCCGCAATATCTTTGCTTGGAGTTATGATGAGCTGAGAGGTATTCCTCCCAGCTTGGCTGTTCATACTAATCCTGTAAAAGAAGGCAGTCGTCCTGTGCATCAGAAAGTAAGGCATATTCCTTTTGAACTGAGGGACGAGTTGTTTGAGGAGTTGCAGAAGTTAAGGAAAGCTAGGTTAATCTTTCCTGTACAACACACAGAATGGTGTTCACCAGTTGTTATCAGGAAGAAGAAAAATAACCAGATCCGGCTATGTGTGGATTTTAGAGAGTTGAATAAGTAGACAGTTAAGGATTACTACCCGTTGCCATTTATTGACCAGATTTTGGATCAATTAGCGGGTAGGAAGATATATTCGTTCATGGATTGCTTTGCAGGATATAACCAGATGGCAATTGCAGAAGAAGACAAGTTGAAAACAACTTTTATTACTATCTTTGGTACTTTTGTGTACCATGTGATGGCCTTTGGTTTATGCAATGCACCTGGATCGTGGCAACGAACAGCAGACAAGACCTTTGGTGACATCTCCCCAGATGAGTTGAAAGTATTTACTGATGATCTGGGGGCAGCCACTGTAAGGGAAAGGATGTTGATTATCTTAAGAAAGTGCTTTGAGCGTTGTAGACAATTTTGTATCGCTCTTAACCCACGGAAGTGTGTCTTTGGAGTACCTTATGGGTTATTGTTAGGCCATGTGGTCAGTTCAGTAGGGATAGCAACTGACCCTAAAAAGATCAAGGTCATAGTTGCTATGAGTCCACCACGCACTCCAAAAGAGGTTCATAGTTTTCTGTCATCGATAGGATACTATCGGAGATTTATAAATGCCTTGGCAGAAAGAACGTTGCCATTAACGGACTTATTATCCTTTAGCTATTCATTTGAATGGAGCGACCCTTATAAGGTAGCTTTCGAGGACGTGAAACAGGAGCTAGTAAAAGTACCTGTTTTAAAAGCACCTAAAAGAGGCGAGGTGTTCTACATATTTTCCGTAGCCACCATGCATAGTATCAGCTGCTGTTTAGCCCAAATTTGGGAGGAAAAGTGGTATCATCCGATAGCTTTTGCTAGCCGAAAATTGGGCATTTCAGAGATCAATTATACCTGCATGGAGAAGTTGTGTCTTGCGATGGTCTTTGGGACTAAGAAATTCAGGCACTACATCCTCTATGAAAAGGTAGTGTTTTATACAAAGGGGAAGGGCTTAGATTGCTTATGAATAAGCTACAGCCGCCTGATCGTTTGGCAAAGTGGTTAATCACTTTGCAGGAGTTCGATTATGAGATTAAGAGTAAGCCATCAAGGTTGTAGGGTATTGTGGAATGCCTTGTGGATTTCGGGGAGCCGAAAGAGATCTTGGCTGAAGGAAGTGATATTGAGGAAATGTTTAAAATTGATACAGCTTCTATTCCATCTTGGTATGCTGCTATTACACATTATCTATCAACAGGAGAGACAGGAGCTGCTTTATCAAAGTCTGAAAAGAGGAAAATCAAACAATAGGCATTGAAGTTTTCCTTGATCGCAGGGACACTATATCGGCAGGGTGTTGATGATATTTATCGCTGATGTGTGATGCCTGACGAGGTTCCTTTCATCTTGGAGGAGTGTCATGACTCTGCATGTGGAGGGCACTTTGCAGGACGATTGACGGCGCAGAAAGCTTTACGAGCTGGATATTGGTGGCCGTCCATCTTCCAAGATTCCTTTGAGTATGTTAAGAGATGTGATACATGTCAAAGACATGATAGTAGAGAGAATAGGAAACGCCCACTTACGCCTATCATGGCTATCCTTCCATTTGAGAAGTGGGGCATTGACTTTGTGGATCCTATCACCCCGTCGTCTACTACCCAGAAGAGGTACATTATAGTAGCCACTGATTATTTCACAAAATGGTCAGAAGCGCGTGCGACGAGGCAGGACAATGCAAAAGAGACTGCAAGTTTCCTTTTAGAGCAGATTATCTGCCATTTCGGTCCCCCGAAGGAACTAGTGTCAGACCGTGGAACGCATTTTTTGAACAAAGTGATCAAAAGCTTGACTAAAGCTTGGCAAATCAAGCATAATAAAATGACTCCTTATAATCCGCAAGCAAATGGACAAGTCGAAAGTACTAATAAGCAGCTTGTAGGTATATTGTCTAAGATAGTCTCTGAGAAGAAACGAGACTGGGACAGGAAGCTGTATGTGGCAGTATGGACGTATAATACCACGTTTAAGCATGCTACCAGCCATACTCCATTTAAATTGGTTTATGGGAAAGAGTATGTGTTACCCCTTGAAATCGAATTGCCAACCATACAGTTTGCAATTAACCATTCTTTGGGAGATAAGGATTCCCTTTTTGAACGTTTCACAACTATAGCCCACCTGGATGAGTTGAAATTGCAGAGCTTATTACACCAAGAGGTGGCTAAACATCGGATGAAGCAGTTGCATGACCTTAGGGCGAAGAAATATACCTTTAAAAAAGGGCAATTAGTCCTCTATTACGATGCACGTATAGAGCTGTTTCCAGGGAAGTTGGAACCTAAATGGGATGGCCCCTACAAGATTGTCAAGTTAGGGAAAAATAGGTCTACGGCTCTATTAGCTGATCTATAGGGAGTAGAGTTTAAAAATAAGGTTAATCTTAATAAGATTAAACCTTATTATTTCTAAGTATGCTAATATAGAGAAATGCATTGCAGGTCCATGCTGGGGATAATTTGAGACCTGCAAAAGAGCTTAAAAGTTGGTTGATGGGGCGGTTAATTCCTTATTTGGAGCACCCATATCTGGAGCAGAGATACCATCAGGGGAAACTCATCTGGTGGAGCAAAGGATACAAAGTGATTGAGCAAGAAGACGGAACCTTTGTGTGGGAGATCAAAGTCTTCTGCCATCACTGCTTACGACTGTTGACGAGTATCCCTGTTGAGTTCAATGAAGAAGGTGGAATGGAGCCATCAGTTCATCCTCTCAACATGCTAAACTTTGATTACCATAATTACGAATAGAGGAGTTTGTGATGGCAGGCTGTGTAAACCCATTGTGGATGTACACATTATATTTTGACGGATCGTCCAGGGGCCCTAATAAAAAAGGGAGTGTTGGAGTAGTAATCCGAGATCCTCGACGTAGAGTTACGATGAAGTTAGCTGCTTATCTCAGGGTAGGATTCACTAACAATATGGCGGAGTATAAAGCCTTGATTATGGGACTGCATATTGCCAAACAAGGTGGTATTCGTCGGTTGTTAGTAAAAGGGGATTCCCAGTTGATCCTGAATCAGCTAGATGGAACATACACAGTGCGGAATCCCATTCTTTGTATGTATCATCGAACTGCTATGACCCTACTTGAGGAGTTTGAGAGAGTGTCTTTTCAGCTGATTCCACGTTACTGGAATCAGTTTACAGATTCACTGGCAAATCTTGCTTATGAGGAAGACCTTTTCTTCAATTGTGGTCCTAGTTTGGATATTGTGATCAATGATGAAACACGACTCGGTCGCTTGTGGGGAATGTTATCAGAGCATGCAATATATGGCAGACGATGGTTGATATGGGTGATGCAGAGAGTAGCCGAGACCAATCTACCGTTATTATCCTAGACCCATAGGTTGATTAGACAACATATTATGCATACGCCTCTTGCTGTATATGCATGAGGAATGGGTCATAATCTTATGCATTTAGTTTAGGGCTGCAAGCCTATGTTTTCCTCCTTGGGAAGGAGCCTATTATTGTATATCTGGATTCTTTCAGGGAGGGATGTGTAGGTGTTATTCTGTTTGATCTCGTTAGGCGAAGAGGGCCCGTTTTGCGAGGTTTTGAATGTTTTATCTCATTAGGCCAAGAGGGCCGATTAAGTTTTGTAGTGAAGTGCTTTATTTCATTAGGCCAAGAGGGCCAGTTGTCTGTTTAGTGCAGGTACAGTTAATGGTTTCTTGTTTTAGTTTTGTGCTAAACAGGTTCGGAAGTTGAGCTTGGAAGGAGCCTTTTGTTGCAGGGAAGCTTCTTGTGGCCCTATCCAGGTGATATTCCTCCTTTATGAGTACCGTGTTTTATGCTATATGTGTTTGTGTGCTTGTAAGGGGTTTTCCTTTTCTTGTTGGGGACTGCGTCCAAGGCATGAAGTCCCAGATTTAGGTTACGTATGTCTGAGGGAGGTTTGAGTAGTCGTTGCCTCCTGTAAAGACATTGCCAGGCATCGAAAGACCTGTTTTAGAAGGGAGTTCTAGTGACCCTATTTTGCTAGCCTGCTAGGCAACCATTCCAAGAGTTCTTGTTAGTTGTGAGGCAGTTAGAGAAGCCTGCTAAAGGAAAAAATAATGATGATAAAGGAAAAGAAACCCTGAATATCCCAAAAGAAAATAAATATATACAAAGGTGTGTAAAAAGAGGTTCTAACCCCCTATAAAAATAGAAAAGAAAAGAAAGGAAAATTTATAAGCATTTGATCATCGCCTTGCGAAGGCCTGGTAGGTTCTTGGGGATAAGTAGACCCGGGGCCAATGCCTTGTCTTCCTAGGGGTGGCATCTTGCTGGAAAAGAAGAAATTATGGAAGGTTGGAGGAAAAATAAAAGTGAGCGTCAGAAAAGAATTAAGTGTCGCCTTGCGAGGGCTTGATAGGTTCTTGGGTACCGAGACAAGACCTGGGGCCGATGCCCTGTTCTCCTTGGGTCACTACGCTCAGCTCCCTCCTTTTTACATGCCCGAGTATGGAAAATAAAAACCCTAAAAGAAGAAGTGTGCTAAAAGAAAATACTTTTTGATCAGGCAATAGGAGTCCTCACCTAGTAGGAGCTCCTAGTTATGTTGTCCTTAGTTAGGTAGGTAGTTCAGACCACCACTTAGGGCAACCTCTTTGATAGTTCTTTTTAGTTTGGCCGTGTTGGAGCAATTGGTTAGTGACTAGCTCGGACCTTCTATCAGATTATGCTAGGCCTACTCCTTGTGATGTCATGCCTTGGCTTTGTCAGAGGGTAGGGTGAGCGTTGTGATGTGTTTAGTATGTATCTATTTTGTATCAGCTTGATGCTTCCTTTTGGTTGTTTTGTGCAGATCTACTATGGGATTCGACGGGCTGAGTCACCCTATCCCGTAGTCGCCAATGAGAGCGGAGTTTTGATGTCGAGAAGTGCTTAAAAATAGCTAAAATTTACGAATATCAAGGGAAAAATATTCAACGTCGAAGGCAGCGACTCCAGCTATAGGACAATTTTAAGCTTCAAGTGCTTTAAAGGCCCCCGAGCAATACTTGTTGATTTTTGATAATTTTTCAGACTGCCGTGCGGGTAGGAGTTTCCGGCCAATGCGGGATGTCAAGCCAGACGCTCAGGATTTTTCAGAGCTCGATTTGGAGTCCGGACGGGGAAATGGCCACGGGGAAATGGCCAACAAATGGGCAAGATTTGAAAAGATGGACCAAAGTTGGACCAAAGTTTGGCAAGTGGTCATGACCTTTGGGGGGGGGGGGGCACGTAGCATTTGAATGTGGCATCAAATCATGGCATTTTTGGAGATGAAGAAAACGTGGAAGAAGAGGGCACCATCAGGCGCCGAAAAATGCGCTTGATGGAGATGGAGGCATCATGCAGCCTGCACACAACCTACCCATTTGATCATGGGCCTTGCCTACCCTCTGCATGCTGATTCTATCGCCGCCTCTCACCCGTCAAATGGTGGCCGGGATGGAGATCTCTTATTTTAGTCTTTCTCTCTCCTCCCTCTCTCTCCCTTAAGGGGTTGTTCTTGTGTGGAAGAAGACAATGAAGAATGATGGAGGAAAGCTTGTCCGGATGAGACCGGATTGCTTTCGGATGGATGAAGACTTGAAGGGTGATGTTCTTGAAGATGCTGAGCATTAAATGTATGCTGGAAATCAGTCCGTAATCAAGACCAAGAAACCGAGACCTGAAAATAAGCTGTATTGCTATTTTTATAAAGAAAAATGATCTTTTTATGCTATTTGCTTTATGAAACCTTCTTCATATGGGATGAAAGTTCATTATAATATTTTTTCCATGGGTTTGATCAGTTTATGCTCTAAAAATCAGAAAATATAAGGCTATATGGCCAGAATTAGTGTTAAAATACATGAAAAACGCGCATCTTAAGGGTAAAATTGGGGTTTTTGCTATATAAATGAGAAAAATGATATGTCACACCAACTAAATCTGAGTTTTTGCTGTCAATGAACCTAAGGGCCACAGCCCACAATTAATTTTCATTTTCAATCATTATTTATTAAAGAAAAATAGGAAAAAATACCCAAAAATGAAAAAAATGGGTTTAAAATTAGGAAAAAATGAAAAATGGACTGAGAAAAATTAGGAAAATTTATATCTATGTTTGTGCAATGTATAACGATGGCAAAGCACGAGGTTGGCCTCGGTTTGTCCCCCTTTCTATGTTTTGTGCATATTTATTGTTCTTTTAAAAGGGAAAAATGCATAGAACCCCTATCTAACCGATCAATGATGCAAAATGCCAAGAGTTAGATGAAGAGGGGTTGAAACGCTGAAAGATAAAGAAAATATCTGATTTATGCATTGCACTTGGCATATAGGAACTGGTTTAAATAAAGAGGATGGTAGCATGAGCATATGGCTCGGTGCCTCCTTTCAACGCAACACGCGTTAGTGAAATTCATGGAAATAATGTTTTATGCACCATGCACGATGCTGATCTTTCTTTTGTCTGAGCACATATCCATACACGATTTGCATTAAGCATAATAATTAAAAGGTATCAAAAAAAACCTCCTGGATACATGGCACCTGTCTTCCTTAGGTTGTGACCAACGATGAGCGTGAGAGGATGTCCTAAGCTGTAGGTTAGCCGTTGGGTCCTAAGGGGAAAATTGTAGTGAGGAATGGTACATCCTGGAACGTAAAACATTGGTACCTTGGGAGGAGTTTGTGCTCGTATGTGTTATATGTTTAGCAGCGCATCAAAGGGCCAATCCCTAAGATGTAGGAGAGCTGCAGTGGGGCTCTGACTATTAGTCGGTGGAGTGCCTCCTATGTGTGTGTGATCGTGGCATTTTCAATATGTAAGGGTTCTCCCTCTGAGGAGTTTAAGGGAAATGTTAGACTATAAACTATAAACGCATGAATTAAGCTTTAGGGCAGTTTGTCCTTTAGCATTAGATTGACGCTCCTGGTCCGCGAGGCCGTGAGGGTGTTTGTGTGTCATGAGCATGAGATCCGGCTAGTGCTATAGCTAGTGCCGGCCCATTTTAGGTCCCATCACCTCAAAATAGCCCCAAAACATCTCATTCAGTTGCCACTCTATGCAAGAGTTGATACATGTCCAACCGCTCAGAATATATTACATGTATGTCAAGCGAAGATGATAGGTATCCTTCCTTTAGACAATAACAAGTCAATACCTTGGTATAACCAGCAACAAATCAATCCAAAATTTGGACTTTCAGCACTCACAATATCCCAAAAAGCATAGCACTCAAATGGTATGATCCAAGCAAATAAGCATCACAAATACTTCAACCCTGTAGGTATATTGTTTTCAAATTCAGGACAGCAACTAGTTCATTGTTTCCAACCTGCAAATAAGCTCTAAAACTAAGCATTGAACACTCCAATATCATGCTCAAATGCATGATAATAAGGGCATATACATTATTAAGATGAAAGCCACCAGTGCCCTGGAATCACCTACTGTTTACTGTAGTAAACAACCAATTTGCACAGGTCTATGCTGAATATCTCAAAATCTGTGAGAAATTTGAAAAAACTTTTTTCTCCGCAAAGTTGTAGACCACGTCGAAACGGTCATGAATGCTGGTCGTTTCTCCAAAAACGATTTCTGTAGCAAGGTATAGTTTCTGCAAAAAAAAAAAAAAACGAGCTGCAGGCACAGTCTCCTTTGATGACGTTTTCTTCATATCTGATGCCTTGATGTCAAATGGCCACTACCGAGACTTCATGCTTTAGGCATTCAAGCTCTGATACCATGTTGGAAGAGAGGGAGAGAGACAGAGTGGAGCAGAAGATGAGCCTCAGCTCATTGTTGTTCTTCTTCCATTATTCTTCCATCATACTAACTGAAAGAGAATTATACACATAGGTATGACTAACCAAGATTAACTATGGTTAAGTCACTAACTACACCAACTTATTGAATGTCACACACGTGTATAGCTATATCCAACTAATGTCAGTCATATACATAAAGATAGACATGAGCTTGATATTCTAACATATTAATCAATCCGAGATGTACATTGATTTTGGGATGACAACATGACGACTGCAATTCGACTATGACTATTGTTTTCTTTTCTTTCCTTTTTAACCTTTAAAATTTTAAATTTTATTAACCTTTTAATATTTTTCCATTTCCATAAGTCCCCCTATTCACTTGCAAGGTGGGAGCCTTACACAATGTATATCACATTTTACATGTGAGAAATTACACAGAAGGTATTGACCACCACACCACTTACAAGTATTTACCATATGACCTAACTTCCTGCGTATATCGCATTTTACATTTGGGAATTTATGCATAAGTTATTTACTGCCACACCACTTACAGCTAAATCTCAATGGGGCCCCCTTCATTAGGTTTTCTAATTTTTCATTAAGTTTTACTACTACCACTTATGAAAGTTCATGTCCACTACAATTTGATTGCATTGCTTCATAATCATATTAGTGTAGTGTTTCATCATGTTGCTCATCTCTTCTATGATATTAGATACAAAGATTTGGTATCTAGTGTTGAGATTCAAGCTCATGTACCTTTTGTTTGGTTTGGTTATCTTAGTTGAATAAGGTTTGGGTCACACTGACTCAACCACGGTTACATCTAGGTCACTTTACTTTTATATGTTTGGTTGTATGTACACAAGTTAGAGTGTGGAAGATAATAGAAGTTTGATAGGGAGCATGGCTGCTCTCCTTCTTGCCTAATCTTTGTCCCTCTCTCTCTGTGTTTTGTTTCATGGTATCAGAGCTTATTCATCAAGTTGTTATTTGAGAGGACTAAAGTCATGTGTAAAAAGTCTGTGAGAAAAAAACATGCTGCCATAGCCAAAAAAACAACATCACATTGGAGTGGACATTGCGGGAGCTACAAGCATCGGATTAAGGTGAAATAAATTGGAAAAGTGTGTTTCATATCACAAGGAACAAGCTGAGTATACTTTCTCTAAATCATTGTTTAGAATCCACACAAAATCAATCATTGCATTATTGGAAAAATTTGTTCCTATTTTCAACCATGTTGAAAATTATGCAAAGTAGTTATTGTGTCACTCAAAAATGAAGGATATCTACCTCGTTTGCTTACTAACATTGAAGGCCAAGTGGAACATCTAATCCCTCACTAAAATAGCTTCTAAATGAGCTATTACATGCTGATTTACAATAAGTTCAAGGGCAACCGTTGAAGCTGCAAAACATAGCAAAATAGTCCTCAACTAGGGTGGACTACACTAGAGCAACTGGAGTGACCAAATTGAGCAAGATTGAGTTGGGCATTTCACATCATCAACTGAGATTCGAATTGTAGACATAGACCAGGTAATATCCATCACTAAACTCCATTTAAATCAGCTCAAAACAAGTGGATAGCAAGGCATACAAGCTGTCCAAAACAATTTGACTATTCAGCAAGGTTTGACCGGCTAAAAATTAGCCTGAAATTGGCCTAACAATTGGAGCAACCACTGGAGTTTGATTTGACAAGTATTGAGCTGGTCTAAACTCATCAAATGTATGCTAAATTTTTTTCAAAATAGAGCAAAAATTTACTGGTTATTGTTGGAGCTATCTGAGCTCTAAATTGGACAAGTACAAGTGGTCAGATATATGTATATCTCATACACATACTTGGGAACAAAGCACATGTATTGGCTAAGAATGCAATAGTGTTTATTGTTGCAAATTTTCAGTAAAAATTGGTTGCACTACATGTCATTGAAGTGCATTTCTTGTTGCAAGCATTTTGGGGTAATTGACTCTACATATCAAATCTTGTTTTGCAAAGCTAAAGACTTTGGAATGGCAAACACATGAGAGAAGGATACTATCACCTAGATAGTAGGTAAGAAGATGGACTACAACAACTTTGTTTCATGGAAGTCATGATGTCAAACTTCTTGATTGGAAGAGGCTATTGGGATCTAGTCATAGGTCTTGAAGATGAGCCCAAGCTACTAGAGGATAGACCTCCAACACATGATCAATTGAAGACACATAAGACATGGTTGGAAAAGGCTAGCAAGGTCTTGCATTGTGGCTGTCCTTATGTGTGTTAGACACGAAAGCTATGCAAATTGCAAATTTTACATCACTAAAATCCACTTGGGACTTGTTGATAAATAATTATGGCCATGTCACTCATGTAAGAAAAACACAATTGAAGTAAAAATTCAATCACATATCTAGGAATGGAAGGTTTATTGAAGACTATGTAAGTGAGATTAGAACCATTGCAGAGCAACTAGGCTCAATTGGAGCTGAAGTTGAGGATAGGACTATGTGAGTGAGATTAGAACCATTGCAGAGCAACTAGGCTCAATTGGAGCTGAAGTTGAGGATGATGATTTAGTGGCCACTACCCTCCATGGTCTTGGAGAGGAGTACAAGCAGTTTGACACTTCCATATCAGTGCTCAAGAGCAATCTAACTTTGATGAACTTGTGGAACTTCTTTTGCATGAAGAAGTGAAGCTTGGACTACTCAATACAAGTTTCAGTGGGTCAAAGAATAGCAGGGACAATGTCTTCTACTCAAATCAAAGGGGTAGAGGTGGAAGAGGAAGGTCAAACTTTAGAGGAAGAGGGGCTGGAAATGCATATGCAACCCGTGGACAGCAAGGTAGTGGATGGAAAAATAGGCAGCCTCAAGAAAATAGAGGTTCCTCTAATGCTCATGGAAGAGGGGGTTACTCATCTAGAGGAAGATATTGAGAAATGACAAATGATATATCCTCCAAGAAGAATGTCCTGAATCCCATATGCACAGTGGAGAAAAAGGGAACCACCATGAGACTATAAAGTGTGGTGCACATTCTTATCATTCAATGATGGAATATAATTGTTATTTTTCCTTTCAGTCATAGTTAGTGTCATACTCAAGATTGTGTTTATGAGTTCAATCTTCCATCTTGGAACCTAATTCACTTGAGTAACAGTTGGTCTATCTAATCTATGTCATCATGAACATTGTCTTTGTGTTCCATCCGCCATATCCATGCTCTAGATCCATGAATTTCAACATGGTATCAGAGCCATGGTGAGCATTTCTTAGCTCTCCTTAGCTCCCTTCTCTACTCTGCCAGCTCCTCTTTGCATTGCTCCAGCTGAAGGTCTCATCTTTCACCTTTATCTTCACTTGACCTTCTATGGCAGCCATAGCCAATAGCACCCTACCTGCTTGGAGGCCCTCGATCTAGCCAAAGAAGAAGAGATAGCTCATGCCTTGAAGTGGGAAAATCTTACCCTACGCAGGGCACCACAGGCCTACACATCAAACCACAACATTGGCCTCTTCCCTACTCGGCATTACAAATTTCCCAGCTCACTGTCTAGAGTGCGCTGTCTATTAGTCGTATAGCTCCCGCCATCTACACGTGCCACATTTGACTCTGCGACCTTAGGGCTTTTGAAGCCTACCCTCTAAGCTCCTTCCTCACCAAATCTTTTGTCAAATGATCATCTCCATGAGCTACAAGGAAAAAACCAGTCAACCTATTGAAACCCTAAAGGAAGCCATAGCTCATTTTCACTACTAGAGCTCATCAAACTCCTCATTTTCTCACTCCTCTCAGCTCACTCAAGTGTCTGCCACTTTGATCTAAGTTTGAACTCAGTTTCTAGCAAAGACATCAGCAAGAGAAGGAAGAAATCAAACTCAAGATCAACATCAAGCTCTTCAACCACATAGTATCTCTTGATACTACCTACTAGTGTTGGTTAACACTAATCTACTTGTGTTCTTGGGCAACTCACTTCTTGGTATTATCTCAGCTATTTGAAGCTAATCAACATGGCAAAACTCGAGCAAATAGCAAATTTCAATGGAGAAGGCTTTCATGCCTAGAAGGAGAAGACCATGTACCACCTTATGCGAAAGGACTTGTGGGACCTGTTTGAGGATGATGCAGATAGCAAGAAGGAAAATTATAAAGACAGGTTCCTTGAAGAATACCAGCTCAAGACAAAGGAGTGGAAAAAGATGAACAAGAAGGCTCTAGGCATCATTGCCTAGGGACTAAGTGATGATGTGCTACATCATATCTCTAGCATCAGAGATGCTAGAACTACTTGAGAGGAACTTGACAGAATGTTTGGTACCCAAGCAAAGAATTCAAAGGTAAAATTACTTATATAGTTTTATAAACTAGATATAAAAGGCAGTTCTTCCATGACCATACACATTAACAAGTTCAAGAGCCTAAAAACCTAGCTTGCACCTCTTAACAAGAATATTGATGAAGATGAAGCAATAGCCATTACACTGCTTGCAAGTGTAAATAAGGATCCATATGAGAATCTTGTGTCCACTCTAAGCAATGTTTCAAGTCTCTCACTTAAAGATATTGAGCACTCTCTTCTTAATGAAGAGAATAAACAGAAGAGCAAGAATGTAAAAGATGGTGTCCCATCATCTAGGGAAAATCTCTTATACACCAAAGGAACTACTAGACCCAAAGGAAAAGATCGAGGATTCAACACCGACAAAAAGGATCTGATGACATGTCATTATTGTGGTAAGACTAGCCATGTAGCTAGTAAATGTTTCCATTGTAAAAGAGCACAATGGGTGCAGAATGGTAACCACCAAAATCAAATCATGAATGAAAGAGAAGATGATGATGATGATGATTCCGCCATCAACAAAACCTCTGACAGATTGTTTTAAAGAAATTATCTTTCCCATAGTGGATTTTTTTTCCCTTAGTGGATTTTCTTTTTAAAACAAAACCCTTACCAAAGATGTAAAGTTTCAATCTTTAACTTGACTAGGCTGCCTGTGAGCTAGTCTCTTGGGCCATGTTATCATGTAGGGGGCAAAAGCCAGCAAGTGTAGAAACTCATCATTTGAGGCAGGGTGTTGAAAAATGACAAATGATGTATGCTCCAAGAAGAGATGTCCTGAATCCCACATGCACAGAGGAGAAAAAGGGAACCATTATGAGCCTATAAAGTGATGTATCTTCTTATCATTCAATGATGGAATATAACTATACTTTTTCCTTTCAGTCATAGTCATTGTCATTCTCAAGATTGTGTTTATGAGTCCAAGCTTCCATCTTGGAACCTAATTCACTTGAGTAACAATTGGTCTATCTAATCTATGTCATCATGAACATTCCCATTTGCTAGTGTAACATTAAACCTAGCATTCTCAACAAAAGAATTACCCCAAGCCTGGAGTACTGCATGGCTAAGCACATTGACTTCTGCCCCCGTGTCCACGATCCCATTTTGTGTGGCATCTTCTAATGATAGGACTAGTAGGACTGCATGCATTTTTTTGCCCTCCCAAAAAGCATTAACATGTAAGGACTTGAGCACCAAGTGCAATGTCAGACTGGGTATCTGAGTTACCAATTCACGATCATGTAGGTCAGCTGCCTCTTGCTCCATTGGTCCTTCAACCCACTGCTTTAGTTCTTGCCATAGCGTTGGATGCTACCCAAGTAGATATCCTAAGCTTAGAGTCATTGGGATGGTTACTAGCATTGTAAGAAGATTGCTAGTTGCTTGCTCTTCTTCTAGGCATGTGTTCCTTGGCCAATGGCCTTGACTGATTTGTTGGCCCGTAGCATTCAAAATTTGTTGAAGCGGTACTACTTGTGGTGCAAACATATCTTTCGACTTTGTTCGTGGAGGCAAAGCCAGTGTGCTTATGCTTGAGAGATCATCGATCTTGTCCTCCAAGATGGGCTCAGCATCCTTAAGAGGCTCTTGGGCCTCTTTCATCCACTCCTTGACCTTCTCTATGGCTTCGAGCTGGCATTTTGGATTGGGGTACTCCCCCACCCTAGCACTTGCCTTCTCAGCAATCCTTGGAGTAGATGTCTCTGCCTCTGTGTCGTTGACTTTCTTTCCTATGGACAATGTCATAGCACCCTCTATTTTAAGCATGACCTTGGCCTATGTCCTCTTCTTCCTTTGCCGATGGCTCTTTTTCCCTATCAAGGTTGCGTCTAGGTTGGTGGGTTCACCAGCAGTGATATGCCAATCTGCTCCGTTTGTGTCTGAGTCATGATATGTAATGGGATAGGTGTGTCCTCTCTATTGAATGTCTTAGTTCCAAACAGCCCTAATGGTATTGATGGCTCATTCTCCACCCGGAAGAACCAAACTATGATTGAGATGGCTCGCACCATGATGGAGCATAGACAAACACCTCAATGTCTTTGGGCCGAGGTTGTGCCTATTGCAATCCACATCCTAAATCGATCCCCTACTTTTGCCATTGTTGGTATGACACCATATGAGGCATATTTTGGGTCTAAGATCCCGATGTTTCTTATTTCAAGGTTTTTTGGTGTGATGCCTATGTCCACATTTTGAAGATATAGTTTGATAAATTTGAAGCAGTAATGTAAATATAGGTTATAGAGACGCTTGTTGTAGTTAGAAATTTTGGGTAGATTTAAATTCTGAAATCTAGTGTTTATTAGAGAGCTTCTAATGGTGCATAGCATATCCAGAGTGTGCTTTGGCACCTAATGAGCAGCCCTACCAAGTTTGGTAGCAAACAAAGCAAGTATGTGAGATATGTATACTTCAAAAGCTTGATAATTGTAATGGACTGCATACAGGAAAATGGTACTACAGGTTGTGCAGAATATTTCTAAGCCAAAAACTTTAAGAATTTTCCCTCATGTATTTAGGAAAGTTGTAACTTGGAACAATAGCTACATTTTTCCTTCAGAAAGCTCAATGATCGGAGTTACAGATCAAAAGTTATAAGTAGTTTTATACATTGTTGTCTTGATTAAGAGCAACACTTGTAATCTATTTCTGAAATGATAAGATTTAGAGAGTTCATGAACCTTACCGAATTCACACATGAACAACCTCTAAGTCTCGAATAAAGAGTGAAACATGCCCAAAATGCAAATCCAACTATACATGCCCAAATCAGGGGTCTACTACATTTCCTTGAGTGCTCCAAGCTAATGAAGATGACTCATCAATATTAGAGGGCATTTGGCAAAAAAGTGATTGATTCCACACTATGGGCATCTAAGATCAGCCTTTTCTCGATCAGCCTACTCCCGTTCGAGGCATCGTGAGGAGATGTGTCTTGGGTGACAGTAATTCCAACAAGAAATTGGTTCTTGGGTCTACTCCCCTAAGCCTCTACCTCTACCTAGCACCATGACCGATGCTGGTGGTCGATAATCCATGAGGATTGGATTGCCATCTTTGTTGTACAAGACGTAAGGGTTCACATAGGGCTCGTCGTCATTTGGCTCCTCCACTTAATTGAATGGAGCATTGCAGGAGGGGTTACGAAAGGGCTAGTGGTCGAGGTATGCCCATGGGATTTATTTCCATCCTAGGAATGGCCAGTTTAGCATCATTAGGTACTAGGAGAGCCAATGGGGCTCCCCTCCCGAAAAAGTTTGGTGGCCTATTCCCTAGGTAAGGCTGGTTGTAGGGTTGTGAGTATGGGAATTGTCTTGTTAGTCTGCAAAGCATGGCATCATCACCAAACCTACTGCAATTGATGCAAGGTCAAGACCAGGGTCTTAACACTCGACTGGCAGGTGGTTTCCACCACAATACATGCACTAGACGTGTGGACGCATTGGTCTCCTCACCATTTCTTGTAGCCTTGCTATCTCCATCTTCATCTCCCTGGTTCTAATCAGTACTCTTTCCCTTATCCTGGCTATTTGGGACTAACCGTTCACTAGATGTGGTTGCCCTTTCTGAGGTTCTAGAGCTAGCCTCATCTTGGTTTGAGCTCTTGGAGCTCCTCTTCTTGAGCTGGTCATCCACTCGAATGGCCTCTTTAAAGACCCTAGTTAGTGCATCTCACTGCAAGCTTGAGTTGCCTGCCAAGGCCTTGTAGAGTTTCTCACTTAATAGTTTGTTGATGAAGACCATGGACACCACTCTTTTTGTGGGTCATTCGCTTGTTGGGATTCTCTTAAAGAGACTCCTCACATGGATCACATAATCTGTGATATCCTCCTTATCTCTCTGCTTCACATTCATGAGCCGTACAATCAAGTTGTCTGAGTACCCCACCTCAAAAGAGAATCTCTTAATGAAGAGGTTCTTGAGATGGTTGAAGTTGTTGTGTTCTACAGCATCTAAGCTGGTGTACCAAGTCCTTTCCTTATTTCCTAAGCATAGACTAAAGGCCTCCAAACGCTAGGTGAGATCGATGAGGCTGTTGGCCTCACAGACCTACTCAAACTCCTCTACGAAGCTATAGGGATTGTCATTTGGCTGGTATTTGTCTAACTGCTTCAATGACATGGATTTTCAATTGACTCTTCGAGTCCTAGTTGACTCCTAGCCCTGTGAGCAACGAGGTCGCAAGTGTTGCTGCGCTTTGCTCTACGGAGGTGTTGTCCAGCAATCGCTTCATAAGAAGCTCGCTCAACGTAAGGTCTTCTTCTAGCACTCTTTCTCTCTCTGCATCAGGTCCTGATTGATTTCTGTTGTTAAGGCTAGCACTAGCAAGATCTCCTGCATTTTTATGTTTTATCGCAAGCTTCTAGCTTGTTGTTCCTGATTGTAGGCCACTATGCCTTGCAAAGCTTCCTGCACTAGTCTCCTCTCCTCTTTGAGGTTTGCTATGATATCCTCGGATAGCCTACCATGTCCATCTTGGTTTGCAAATCATACTTGCTCACCACTTATTGGATTTCATTCGGAAAATCCCCCAAATTGAGCTCTTTGTCATGTCTATGATTTGTGCTGGTCTCTACCATATCTACAGTCTCTTGTTCCACCAAGGTGTCTATGAGATTGATCAAGTCAGGTAGCTCCACTCCTCCAATGGTGTCAGTCCTCGCTACATCTAACTCCTATGTCACGTCCCTGCTTGGTCCTATACTTGGGTTTCTCAATCACCCGACTACATTTCAGGGTCTTCTCCTCCTAGTGGGTTCGTTCTAATTGTTAAGTTTGAGTAAGTTCCTTATTATTTACAAACAGTCCTCAACTTGCACTCACTCGATGTGTGTGTGTGTGTGTGTGTGTACTCTCTTCCATGCACAGTGTGAAATCAGGCTTTTAGCTTTTCTTAAGTGCACTGTTGGAAAAAAATGTGGGTTCCAATACAAAGTGACAATTGCAGCTCTCGCACTCTCACCTACGTACTCGGTCTAATGGGGCTCTAGGCTATCCTTGCTGGTGATTAGGGTCTTTGTTGCATCGTTCAACTCATTCAAGGTCCAATTGGGGTCTGTTGGCTAGCCTACGGCCCTAAGCATGTCGAATACGTTGATATGAGTGTCAACACCATTCCTGGTCATTTGGTTGCGATTTCTAGGATTAGATTTGCATGTAAGGCTTTTGGTGAATTGTCCTATTGCGAGTTTTACTCTCTCTCATCCCAGATGCGCCAAATTCGTGGATTTTGATGTGTCAAAATCTAGTGCAATTCTGTAGTGTCTGATTCCAGGAATCGACCGTCCGATTTGACAAGTGTTCAATTTTAGCTATCCGATTCTAAACGGTCCAATTTTCGTGTGCAATTATGGGATGTTCAATTTTCAAAATCATACAAGTATGTCTGATTGGACAGGATGGGTAGGTCCAATTTGAGTGTGTCTAATTGACAAAATCGGACAGGGTGGTCCGAGCATTCGATTTTGAAAATTAGATGAGGTCACATGTCCGAGTGTCTAATCCTTAGGATTGGACACGTGGCAGTGGTCCGATTGTTGGCTGCCGAAGTCTCGAAATAGGATGGGTGTAGGGTGTCTCAATGTCCGATTTTCAAATTCAGACATCTGATTCTGGGAATCGGGACACTGGTAAGGCGGTCTTATTCCATCGACCAAGGGGCCAAAATGATGAAAAATCAAATTAACAACACGATTTATGAGTAAGCTAGCAATCGAGGACTTCCAAAATGCAACTATGAACACAAGGCAAGGTTTGTATATACCTAGATGCACTAACAACACCGGTGGGAATTGATTGATTCGTAGGAAATCCTGGCTATCCAAGATCTCTCTCTCTCTCTCTCTCTCTCTCTCTCTCTCTCTCTCTCTCTCTCTCTCTCTCTCTCTCTCTCTCTCTCTCTCTCTCTCTCTCTCTCTCTCTCTCTCTCTCTCTCTCTCTCTCTCTATTCGTAGGAAATCCTGGCTATCCAAGATCTCTCTCTCTCTCTCTCTCTCTCTCTCTCTCTCTCTCTCTCTCTCTCTCTCTCTCTCTCTCTCTCTCTCTCTCTCTCTCTCTCTCTCTCTCTCTCTCTCTCTCTCTCTCTCTCTCTCTCTCTCTCTCTCTCTATTCGTAGGAAATCCTGGCTATCCAAGATCTCTCTCTCTCTCTCTCTCTCTCTCTCTCTCTCTCTCTCTCTCTCTCTCTCTCTCTCTCTCTCTCTCTCTCTCTCTCTCTCTCTCTCTCTCTCTCTCTCTCTCTCTCTCTCTCTCTCTCTCTCTCTCTCTCTCTCAAAATTCCACAAGTGAAAATGAGGTCTTGCTTTGCTTCCCAGGGTCTTAAACCCTTGTTGGACTCAACCTTAATCTTCCCGATCACTCCCTGTGTGCAACTCTAATACCTCTAAGCACTCTTTTTTCCCTATTTATCCCCTGTTTGGGCTTTTTTCACAGCAACAGCCCTAAAGCTTCCCACTTTGATTTCTCGATCCTATCCTACTCTAAATGCAACAAAAATCCAAAGTAAAATATTGAAATGATTTCTTCTACTTGCCTAATCATCGAAAAACCAAAATACTTGTTGCAAAGATTAAAAACCCAAAAACTCCTACCTATCTCAAGCTCCGGTTCGAGGATGAAACCCTTACTTTGTCGCTCAATTTGAGGTGCGCAAGTGATCAAGCTTGAATCTGTCTCCTGGCAACGAAACCAAAATGTAGAGGCACAAGCTCACGCTCAACCACCAAGATCCACAGATTGCTTATTGTTCCAAGTGTTTCAAGCAAACAACTATGGCTATCTCTCACCTAGCCGATGCAGCTTCGATCCTATTAGGGTATATTGAGCTTGCCTCAATGCCTGAATGAGTTGCCTCCTCCCTCAAAGCACACTAGTAGGTCCACGATTTGAGATACAAGCTCAAGCATCCTCAATCCTCCACCTCCAAGATCCATCCTCCATAGCCGCACACAAGACAAGACAAGACAAGACAAGAAGAGAGGAGATGATGGAGAGCTTCACCTCTAAGATCCCTCCCCTCACTCCCTCACACTCTCACACTCCCTCTCAAGCACACACAAGCAAGCAAGAAGGAGAAGGGAAGAAGAGAAGAAGAGAAGAAGATGAGTCCACTTTGCCACACACCAAAGAATGAGCTTCTCATTCACTATTTAAGTTTATATACAAAACCCTAATTCCTTTTGGGCAATCATCCCCTTTTTTACATGGCCAGTCGTGGCCCTCTTTCCCATTGTCCTCCTATCTTCTTCGCTTCCTTTCTACCGACCGTCTACCCTTACAATTTGCACAAGATGGTGCCTGGCACTCTTTTACAAAATTTTCAGGGGCACCTTGCATTTACAAATGCACTTTTTCTTTTGACTTAGCTTTTGAGGCCACCCTTGGGCTTTCGGCTGTTTCCCTTCCCGCATCTTCTGTTGTGTCTAATGGGCCCTGTGGGCCACCTCTTTCACACTCGTGCTTTTCCACTTTTTCTACTTTTTCTGGTGATGAGGTTAACAAGGGAGTACTTTTGAAACATCTCACCTCATCTCTTTAATTGTTCTTTATGCTCCTCTCATTGAAAACAAGATATCTCTATTTTTTGCTATTCCTCTTACCTAAATAACTCTCTCTTTGCTTCTAAGAAAAGAGGCATACACATGCAAACTGAGTTTAGTCCCTGCTATAAATGCTATTGGACTCTCAAAAAAAGTGCATCGCTTCTTGGGACCAATAAGGGCCCAATAGTAGCTCTCTCACACTAAGCACACTCTTGGACCCTATACCCCAAACCCCCATGCCCTCTAGTCATAAGCAATTGAGAGATTAACTAAAGGATCTCACATTATACTAAATTGCTACATTTTGTAGTCTAGTCCCTAAAATTTCCTTGTCCCAAACTCCAAGAAAGGAGCATCCCAAACATGTAGTGTGTAAACACCCCTTGTCTCATAGATATAGGCTCCTCTAACTAGGTATCATGGCTTCTATTACAGGCATCCTATTTGATTAGGATTGGTTCCCACTCGATCCTATCTTTTATTCACAATGTGTCAATTATTCCGCTCTTACTTACTTGATCCACTTGACACCCATGAACTTATCTACTACTTGGACCTCCTTGTAAAATATTACACGGCGCAGCGAACAGAATCTGAGAGAGAGATAGAGAGTACACAACAGATAAGAGGAGAATCAGTAAAATTCTTTAACTCCAAACAACTGATACAAAGATGGCTCTGTCCACCCGTGCGCTTCCACTGTGTGAAGCTTAGATGGCGATCTAGACAGAAGATAGGTGAAGAGCTTAAGGCTAGCTGGAACAACAACTCTGACTGGGTGAAAGATAAGTGTGAGATGGCTGCGAAGGGGTTTAGCTTTTATAGCCCGCGAAGGTCGTTAGGTCGGCCTGCTGACCGACCTACCATATGAGCCTCCACTAGTCGGCCAGGGAATATTCCAGGGAATATTCCCTTTACCATCGGGCCGGGGGCGCTGCCCCCAGACCCCCGCCAGGGGGGCCGCTGGCCCCCCTGGGACCCCCCAGCCAGGGGCCGCTTCCGCGGCCCCCGGACCCCACAATAGGGGCCCCTTTTAACTCCCTTACCACGCAACTCAATGCAATGTGCCTCGAGTTGCTACCAGCTTAACCACTCCGTCTAACCCAAAGATTAGACCCACAACAGTCACCTTTTTGCCATCCGGTCACATAGACCTCATCTGATATACAAGTCAGGACTCAACCAATGTCCGGGCTCACATTTGGCTTCTCCTCATAATGGGGGCCTTACAACTTTGAGCACCATGGATCATTGGTAGTACCTAATGAGGGTGGGGCATTGATCATATCTAACACCCCCCCTCAATGTCCACCCATAGGTGAACTATCTCCTCGGCCCAATGCCGAGTCTCTGAAGATGAACTTGAAGCAGATCCTTCGTAAGTGCTTTGGTGAAGATATCTGCTCCATTCTCCTCTGTTGGACAGTAGACCAATTCCACTATCCCATCCTCCATCAAATCACGCACATAGTGATACTGGATCTCTATATGTTTGGTGCGTGCATGAAACACTGGATTTTTGGCAATGGCGATGCAACTCTGATTGTCACATCTCAGCACAGTTGGTTCTTCATCCTGCACTCCCATATGCCATAGAATCCTTCTCAACCATACGGCCTCACATGCAGCAAAACAAGCTGCCTTGTACTCTGCTTCGGTAGAAGACAATGCCACTGTTGGTTGTTTCTTACTAATCCAAGAGAAAATTCCTGAACCCAAAGAGAAACAATAACCAGAAACTGACTTCCTGGAATCAATGTCTCCTGCCCAATCTGAGTCACAGTTCCCCACAAGAGAAGTTCCGAAACTGTATGTGATACCATAGTCAAGAGTTTTCTTCAAGTATCTGAGCACCCGCATCCCAGCCTTCCAATGACTCTCATGAGGTTTGTTTGAGAACCTGCTCAAAACACCAACAGCAAAACTGATATCTGGTCTGGTGTTACACAAGTAGATTAGACTGCCGACCAACCTCCTATACCTCCCAATGTCTGCTAGTGCTGATGTATCCTCAACGGATAACTTTACATTCACCTCCATAGGTGTAGCTATCTCCTTGCACTCGGTCATGCCAAATGCCTTCAACATCTCCCATGCATACTTCTTCTGAGAGATGAAGATCTTTCCTGGCTCTTGCCAGACTTCAATCCCCAAACAATAGTGCAGCAAGCCCAAGTCTGTCATTTCAAACTCAAAACTCAAAGCCTTTCGAGTTTGGTTGATCATATCTTCATAGTCACCTGTAATAAGAAGGTCGTCCACATATAGGACAATCACTACAGACTTTTTACCATCCCTGTAAACATACAAGTTAGCATCTGAGGCACATCTTTTGAAGTTTAGGTTTAAAAAGAATCTATCTATCCGCTGGTACCATGCTCTGGGGGCTTGTTTCAGCCCATACAATGCCTTCTTCAGTTTACACACTTTGTTCTCAGAATGGGGGGCCTCAAACCCTGGTGGCTGAGCCACGTACACCTCCTCCTTGAGGTCACCATTTAAGAACGCTGACTTAACATCCATTTGGTACACTGGCCACTTCTTGTGGGCAGCCACTGCAAGTACCGTGCGAATAGTGGTCATTCTGGCAGTTGGGGCAAATGACTCTTGAAAATCAAACCCTTCAACTTGTGAAAATCCTTGGGCAACCAGTCTAGCTTTGTACTTTTCTAAGGTACCATCAGCCTTGTACTTTACCTTCCAGATCCACTTGGTGCCAATAATCTTCCGCTTTGCTGGCCGATCCACTAGCTCCCAAGTGTCATTCTTCATTATGCTGTCATACTCCGCCTGCATAGCAGCCTTCCATGATGGATCTGCAAGTGCTTCTTCTAAGTCAGTTGGCTCCTTTACTTCTCTCATAATCTCAACCATCAAGGCCATGTTGACTATGTGAGCAGAAGCCCTCCTTTGCTCCTCTATTCTCTGAGACCTCCTTGGTCCGTCTGCCTTCTCCTCAACAGATGCAGGCATAGGATTATTGTGGTCATAGAGCTGCTTCACCCAGCGCGGCAATGGCTTTTCCGGTGGGGTGATGTCAGGTTGGTGAACTTTTTCCTCATCATCTGAAGATGATGCTTCCTCCTCCTTAAGGATAGGGATAGCTCTCGGGACAGGTTCATAGTGGACTACTTCTTCGCTTGATGATAAAGTGGAAGACCTTGCCTTCTCCTCCTCCACTGTATGCGGCTCCTCCTTGAACACCACATCACGGCTCGCGATGATCTTCTTTGCCTCTTGGTCATATAACTTGTAAGCCTTCTGCTCATCACTATAACCCAAGAAGATACATTTTTTGCTTTTTGGTTGTAACTTGTTTCTCTTCTCATCTGGAACATGTGCATAACATTCACATCCAAAAATTCTGAAATGTGAAACAGATGGTTTCTTACCAGTGTAAGCCTCATGAGGTGTTTTTCCCTTGAGAGCCTTTGTGTAGCTCCGATTGAGAATGTAGACTGCAGTATTAACAGCTTCAGCCCAAAAATGGTTAGGCAATCCCTTGCCCTTTAGCATGCATCTTGCCATCTCCACAATGGTACGATTCCTGCGTTCCACAACACCATTCTGCTGAGGTGTGTGAGGCGTCGTCAATTGACGCTTGATCCCTTTGCTCTTGCAAAAGCCTTCAAACTCCTTTGAGTTGAACTCACCACCACCATCTGTTCTAAATTTCTTCACACTTTTCCCTGTTTCATTCTCAACAAGTATTAGCCATTCTTTAAACTTACCAAAAGCTTGAGCCTTATCACGAAGGAAGTACACCCACATCTTCCTACTGTAGTCATCGACAATCAACATAAAATAAGAAGATCCCCCCAAGGCCTGTGTAGGCATCTTACCACACAAGTCAGCATGCACCAACTCTAGAGGAGCATGTGCTCTATTCTTGCTTTCTTGTGGAAATGCCTTTCTCTGTTGCTTGCCCATCATACAAGCTTCACATGGTTCCTTCAATTCAGTTATTGTAGGTAGGTGAGCAACCATACCTTGCTTTTGCATCTCCTTCAATACTGCAAATCCGATGTGTCCAAACCTTTCATGCCAAAGCTTACTTGTGCCCACTCCAGCGGTGGCTGTAAGAGCACTTCGCTCATACAGGTTGTTCCTTCTTTCTCCTTTGCCAACAATTGTGCCAGCACTATCAATAATTTCTGCACCTGTCTTCTTGAACCTCACTTCATGACCAAGATCAGTTATGGCAGCAACTGATAAGAGATTTCTCCTGATTTCGGGAACATACAACACATTTGAAAGCTTTTTGACTTCACCATTTGCAGCAACAAAAGAAATAGTACCTGTGCCCGCAGCAGGGCATTTAGCATCATTTCCAACCGTCACAGTGATGGATTCTTGTAGAGGCTGCATAGAACTGTATAGACCTTTCTTGTTGGTCATGTGACGGGAGGCCCCACTATCCAACACCCAAGAGTCAGTGGTAGATTCTTCTTGCGCCGAGGAGCACACTTCCTCAATGGTCGCCATGAATAATTCCAACTCTGCTTCAGCCGTATTGGCTGTCTCTTTCCCTTTAGTTTTAAGGGTACCATTCTTTTCATCTGCCTTCTTGACACGACAATCTGCAATTGCATGTCCTTTCTTCTTACAGTAGAAGCACTCTCCTTGAAACTTCTTCTTGCCGCCCTTTTTCTTTTTGTCACCATCATTTTTGGTGGAGGAAACACCTTTGCCTTTTGCATTGGCAGAGAATGCAGCATCTCCATTGTTGCTTCCTTCTCGGGCTTTCAGCCTCAACTCCTCCTCCATTAATAATGCACAAAACTCCTCAAAAGTCAAAGCTTGAGGTCTCACCTGAGTATTAAGGGCAGTTACTAGTCCATCAAACTTTTGTGGACAAATCCGAAGACACCTCCGAGCTAGCTCTTCGCTAGTCTTTTGTATCCCAGCGCCAGCCATCTGGTCGCGCAGATTCTTAATCCGAGTGATGAATGCTTCAACCGTCTCTCCTTCAGCAAACTTCTCCGCTGCTAGTTGATTCTCCAAGTTTTGAATCCTTGTTTGGTTTCGTGTTTCATACTGACTCCTTAGTACATTCCAAGCCTTTGACGCTTTGGTTGTATGCTGAATCAGAGTCAAAACACTGTTAGAACAGCTTGTAACTAAGGCACACAATGCATCTGCATTCCTTCGTTTCCAAGCTCGTAGAAGATCTGCATTCGGAGGAATCATCACACTAGGATTTGATGGGTCGGGGGTAGGCTGTGGTTCTGCGTCAGTCCCCAGCACAGTCTCCAGAAGCTCATAAGAATCAAGGATAGTAGTAATTTTGAACTTCCACAAGGTGTAGTTTGTACCATCTAACTTGCCTTCGCTGAAGGTTGGTGGACGAATCCTCAGTGTTTGAATAGCCGGTACAGCAGCACCACCTCCTGCACCGCTTCCTGATGCGCCAGAACTGCTTCCCGGAGTCGACATCGTTTCTCTTTGCTGTTGAAGCCTTTGCCTCTTGCACGCTCTCCGATCTCTAGAGCCCCCTGGGCTCTGATACCATGTAAAATATTACACGGCGCAGCGAACAGAATCTGAGAGAGAGATAGAGAGTACACAACAGATAAGAGGAGAATCAGTAAAATTCTTTAACTCCAAACAACTGATACAAAGATGGCTCTGTCCACCCGTGCGCTTCCACTGTGTGAAGCTTAGATGGCGATCTAGACAGAAGATAGGTGAAGAGCTTAAGGCTAGCTGGAACAACAACTCTGACTGGGTGAAAGATAAGTGTGAGATGGCTGCGAAGGGGTTTAGCTTTTATAGCCCGCGAAGGTCGTTAGGTCGGCCTGCTGACCGACCTACCATATGAGCCTCCACTAGTCGGCCAGGGAATATTCCAGGGAATATTCCCTTTACCATCGGGCCGGGGGCGCTGCCCCCAGACCCCCGCCAGGGGGGCCGCTGGCCCCCCTGGGACCCCCCAGCCAGGGGCCGCTTCCGCGGCCCCCGGACCCCACAATAGGGGCCCCTTTTAACTCCCTTACCACGCAACTCAATGCAATGTGCCTCGAGTTGCTACCAGCTTAACCACTCCGTCTAACCCAAAGATTAGACCCACAACAGTCACCTTTTTGCCATCCGGTCACATAGACCTCATCTGATATACAAGTCAGGACTCAACCAATGTCCGGGCTCACATTTGGCTTCTCCTCATAATGGGGGCCTTACAACTTTGAGCACCATGGATCATTGGTAGTACCTAATGAGGGTGGGGCATTGATCATATCTAACACTCCTCGCATACACTTAATCAAGAGACAACAATTACAATGCCTAAATGTATGCAACATGTAACGTATGATACTATGATGTCATGGACCCGTCCTTGTGTGTGAATGGGGCTTTGGGGGAAAATTATAAATAAGGAAAATGGTTAAAGCTTTAAATTTACTTTTCAAATCTTGACGTTGTATCACTACCCATCTCCATCAATCACCACCATTGAGCTCTCATCCCACCACCATGTGGATCATGCCCTTTCCCCCAACACCGCAAATTGATCTGCTTTCCACCATGCACATCCACATGCAAACTAGGCACTATGAATGAGACAAAGAGGGAGCATTCAATGATTGTGAGAGAAGATGGGAGGGGAGGGATACCCCCTCTAAAGCTTATAAAAAACCTTATTGCCTAGGGTATTGGCATTTCTTGTGTAATAAAACAAATTTCTTACCTTAGTTTAGGAATTAGAATACTTTAGGCTAGAGTATAAAAGGCAAGAGGGTGCCATTCTAACACATCATATCATCTTTTTAGCATATTTGTAAACTTCTCCATTTTCTTGGAGCTTGAGGGTTCTTGCCCTCCCCACCAACATTGAGGGTGAATATTCAATGCCCACCATAGAAAGATGTGGATTTCTTGTAGCAACCTCTCATCTATGATTCTCATTGTACCTTTCATTCAACCTAGCTATGGCTTCATTGTGTTGTACTCATAATTCATACTCAACTATGGCCAATTGTTTCAATTATTGTTTCTTGATTTTCTTATCAATTTAATTCAATCTACAAGCTTAGATCTGCTTACCAACACCATCCAAGGTAACTAGAGTTCAATCTGTGGTTATAGGACTTTGTACAGTTTAAACTATGACTAGTTAGGGTTTCTCGTAGTTAGTCTTTACTAATTCTGGAGTTCTTGGAGAAGATTTGAAGAAGAAATGGTGGTCTTCTTAGTATTCTAGCAAGTCTTCATCAAACTAAAGCCCATTCTGGAGATCTTCTTGTCAAAAGAGATGGGAACTAGAGTTAGAAGAAACTAAAGAGCTTTACCTTTTAAAGATAGGGTTTTCCCTTTTTCTTTCAAGCTCCTTCTCAAGCTACCATGGTGTAAATCCTCACCTCTCTCCTCTCCTAAGCTTTCTAAGCACAAAAGGACCTTGGATATGGCTTCCTTGCTAACTTAGCCTTCTGTTGATAATCATTTTAAATGGTTTCTACTCCCACAAGATCACGCAGCCTTTCCTTGCATTTTTGTTTCCTACGGTCTATCTTGTGAAGATAAGGGAATGGCCTAAAGTTGATGTTGTGCTTAAAATCAAGGCTAAGGAGCAACTGTTATTCACGTGGACCACTGTTTGGGACTATTGTCTAGCAGCAAAATCTACGGCGCCACTGACTATCTATGTGGAGTGCTATTCACCCAAAGAAATCTATGTTCATCCATAGATTGAACAGTAGGAGTAGCAGCTATTAAGAAGCAAGTCAAGTGAAAGATGTCCACAATGAAATTGTGATGTTTACCTAGTCTTATTCAATAGTAGTAGACGACCTATATCTCCATTATCTATAGCACATCCTTAGTTCTATCTTGCTTTTACTTATGCAGCCTAAATCATGATCTGTGAGGCTTTGAATATCATCAATGTGACAGAACCATGGAAAACTTGAAGCTTTATAAGAGCTTGTGATTAAGATATAAAGGTAGAAAACATTGTGGCCGCAAACTCATTATCAACCTTGACAAAGGACAACAAGTGTTGAGTTCCCTCCATTTCAATCAAGAGGCTTTGATTTTTCATCTTACTCAAGAAAGATGTACAAGAAGAAAGCCATGCAGTTTTTCCATCTATGATAGAACAACAAGTTCCCATTACATGTGAGGATGCATGAGCAATTGTCTTTGTGGTTGAGGGGTAGGCAGGGGACTTGCTTGATCTTGTTGCTCTAAGTTATCTTCAGCTAAGGTTGAAAAAGGCACCATTGAAGATGCGAATAGAGTCCCTACTATAGCCATTGTCAAGAAGCTCAATGTTGGAAGGAGAGTATCTTGAATGCACTGTTACAAAGGAGAGAACCAAAGATGTTCTATGTGGGCTTCCAAGGGGAAGCACAAGGCAAGGCTAATGAAAAAAGTTTGTTATCTAGCTACTTCCTTTTTTTTTAAAGAAAGAAGCCATCTACAAGTATGCATTGTGTCTTAAGTAGGTTCTCCATATGTGATTAATGAGTAACTACATCCTTATGTGGAATTCCTAGATGGTTAAAAAATGATCAAGCCCGGAGAGAGAATTTCCACCCCTTGTACTACAAATTGACTGTGGAGTAGGCTAAAGGCAGCTACTCCTATGTAGGGAGGCACAAATAGTATGGTCATGGTGATTGACTTAGAGAAATTTGATAGGTTATGAATCATTATTACTACTACATATTGAATGAGTCCTATAGACTACACATCTAGATGCAGTATTCTTCTTCCTCTATTTCAATGATTGCTTCTTTTCTATGGGTATTAGCCTACAAAAATCACTTTGAACCAAATCAAGACATTTTGATCTTATACTCCCAATCACTACCTCTCTTATGCAACATTTTAGTTTTCTTTTCAAAGAGACAATGCTCAAAAAAATCAAGATAAAAACATTTAGACAAGGAAGATAGTTCAAGTGGCACAAAGCTTTCATTTTAATGACTAACATACACCCCAAATGGCAATGCCATAAATAAATAGATGGTTGTCCAATGATAGCTACAACATGGTCTTTAACATGAGAAACATGCAAAGGATACAAAGTACCAGATTTCAAGCCCTTTGGCCACAACAAGAGATCCCTTGCAAATCTTCCACACATGATCACCAAAGATCACTTTATAACCATAAGTATTAAGATTTTCTATATTGATCAAACTTTTTGTCAAGTTTGGAACATGTCATACATTCTACAAGATAAAAGAAGAACCATTTGATAATGATAAGTATATATCCCCAATGCCAACAATGCTACATGCATAGTTGTTCCCAAGATGAACATATCCTCACTTTCTTGCATCGTAAGTAGAGAACCACTCCCTATGTGGGGTAACATGAAACAATCCTCCATAATCTAGGAGTCAATTCTAACATATGCCATTATCCATGGTAACCAAGAATGCATCAACCAAAGAGAATACATATAAAGCATCACCATCATCAATACTACATGCATTTATCTCCACTACATTTACCTTACTTTCTCTTCGTTTTTTCCATCATCCTCATTTTCCTTTTTGCAATTTTTCTTGTTCTTCCACTTATAGCAGACCTTTTTAATATGTCCCTTTTTGTTATAAAAGAAGCATTCTACATCCCTTTTTATGGAGGACTTGCTTCTTCACTTGCCTCTCTCATGAGAGTTACCCTTGGCATTTGACCTTCCTCTCACCATAACTGCATTGGAGCTCTTTGACCTTCCATTATTATTTCTATTCACCTCCTAAGTGAGAAAATGTCTTGCCACATTAGTACTCATAAGATCACTTACAGGCACAGAGTATTAATTGCAATCTTAAAAGTATCCCAGCTCTTAGGCAAGGTGACTAACAAGAACATGGCCTTCATTGAATTATGAATGATAATTTTCTGAAATGTCGGTTAGCTGAAAAGGGTGTTGAACTCATTGAGGTCATTAAACATCGAATCCCCCTCTTCCATGCAAAGATCAATGAGTTTTTTCAACTAGTAAACCTACAAGGTTGCACTTTCTTATATAAGTCACCAAGCTTTTTTCACACACTATATGCACTTGTTGCAT
The DNA here is from genome assembly GCF_053477565.2 of Lygodium microphyllum. Classification (NCBI taxonomy): domain Eukaryota; kingdom Viridiplantae; phylum Streptophyta; class Polypodiopsida; order Schizaeales; family Lygodiaceae; genus Lygodium; species Lygodium microphyllum. The sequence continues at coordinate 140,739,718 of NC_141136.1, forward strand.
CTTTTACATTAAAATACATCCACTTTGAGAGCTTCAACATATCCATATTCTCAAGCTTAATCTCACTACGTTTGATCGACCAATCTGGCTTCTTTTGAACCAATTCATTGTATATTTACTCATTTCAATATAAAAATTTTATTACATCAAGTTTTTCAATATTGAATAATGCATTCTCTATATTCGATGAAAAAGCCATGTTGATAAATGTATGTATGCACATACCAAAAGCAACAATATATACCCAATTGCAAGTTCAAAATAGACTAAGAAACTGCAAATCAAGCGCCCTGCAAAGTTAAGGAATGACCATCTAAATATCAAACCAATATAAAGCTGATGCAAAATTGATATTTTAGCACTCCCAAAGGCATATGAATTTTTCACAAGCTTTCCCAAGTATTTTGGCTATCTTTTGAGTATAAAATAGACATAGGATACCAAGCACATGCAAATTGCCTTCACAAAGCAATTTTAGCCCATATAATCACCACAAGATGAGCATAAACTAGCATATAGAAATTTCCAAATGACAAAATTGTCAAAATCTGTGTACAATTCAAAGCCGGGGGAGTAATCTAGGTGTCTTCATGTGTGAACTAGTCACTGCTGCTATCATTAAATTGATAACTTATTACGCATTCTCTATTTAATAAATTCATGTCAATAAATTAATGACTCTCTTTTCTTTAAGTGTTGATGATGATCTAGCATGGCCATGAGACCATTTAGAGGCCAGTATTCCTAGTGCATCACTTAATGGGGTGATCAGAGCACTGTGATAGGGATATCTGGTACATGCAGTACAAGTTATGAAGGGGGAAAGAAATGTCTATCAAGTGTAAGAGTGTACACAAGAACCAAGGAGTTACACATAAATGAAGATGGATTGAGTTATAAGAAGAGGAAGTCCATTAGCATTGTGTATATATATTTATGTGTGCATCCAGGGACGCCTGGGAATGTTTACTTGTGTGTAATGAGCATTGCATTCATTTGGGGTCATCCTCTCCTCTACAAGTCAAGGTTTAAGGTCTTTTCTTTCATTAAGAAAGTCGAGAGAGGGAATTCTCTCACTAAGAAAGACGAGAGACATGATCCTCTGGAACTGAGGAGAGAAGTGATTTTCTCTTTCTAAAGTCTAAAATGACACGATCTTTTGTGTGGAATTCAATCTTAAGGTTGAGGCTCAAGGCAATCTAATGAACTCTCCTTATCTATGACTCAAGGTGGTTGCATGGACCACAAGTTGAGTACAATTTAAAAAGCTATTTTTTGAAAAATCCATTTTTAAAGTATCTCACAATAGAAAAACAGCTCTAAAAACGGGCTGCAAGGGGTTATCAAAAACAGTGAGATCTACAACTTTCGTGTTGGAAATTTTTTCATCCAAACAACACACAAAGAGATATCTCGAAGTTAGTGCTACAGAGTGGAACAACCACATCTTGCATGAAGATCAACTCAACTTTCTCTCCAAGAAGAGAAGCTCTTGAAAGCCTATAAAAGAGGAGGCTCTCCTTGGGTGTAAGGGAGAGGTGAAGGAAGCATCACTCTGCACGTATCCAAGAGGAGAAGAGAAGGTGCAAGTGCTGCGGAAGCCCTACTGGAATCAAGTGATGTGGAAGCCTTGCTGAAATCAAGTGTTGTAGAAGCTCTGTTGAAATCAAGTTCCAAGAGGAGAAGAGAAGGTGCAAGTGCTGTAGAAGCTCTGCTGAAATCAAGCGCAAAGAGGAGAGCCCTACACATATTGTGTAGGAGAGAAGGAGACTCAAGAAGGAACAAAAGGTGCCAACTTCCAAGTTGTGCAAGTGTTAGCCAGTTGTACACCGTGCAAGAAACCGTGATCTTGTTTCCAAGATCTACAAGTAAGAATTGGCTTGTGTGTAACGAAGGAGCTTGCTCCTTGTCAATAATATAACTCCACAAGGAGGGGGGGAGGGGGGGGAGGGGGGGGGACTGGCCCATCTTCCAGTCCCTAGTGTGTTTCCAATTTCTCTACCTCTCTCTTTACATCTTTCTTTTCTCTCACATATTCTCCCTCTGAGCCAACATAATATTCGCCATATATATTTTAAGTATATAAGAAATTCGAATGTGTATCTCTGATTCTATAACAGTGGTATCAGAGCAGGTCTCTTTGCTTTTCTCAAAGTAAAGGTGATTCTTGCAAGAAGAAGGTAAAGATGGCAATTGATGAAGCACCTACAAGTGAGCAATTACAGGCTCAATTGACAGAGTATCATAGCTTGTTGGAGATTCCCGAAGTACGTCATCTGATTGACAGCTTGAGGGTAAGGGAAAAAGCTACTTATGAAGGACCAAATCCTCCAAAAGATGGTGATAATGGAGGAAACACCATTGCACCAATTGATGGTGAAGATGCAAAAGCATCCAATTGCTGAGAAGCTTCCTAGAAGGAAGAAGGATTCTCGGGTCAAAAAGAGTAAAAAGACCTCACCTCGAGTGAGGCGGATAAGGAGGGAGTCATCTCCCTTAGCAACCAACTACTCCCCTGATTACTCAAGTTCCTCCTCCTCATCATCATCTTCTAGTTTCTACTCTCTTGGTTCTAAGTCTTGTGCAATCCGCAAACGGACAAAGAGGGACCATAAGAGGAGCAAGCTTAAGAAGACTAAGACTTTCAAGTCTAGGGATAAGGACATAAATTTTGACTCTTACTCTGATAAGAGAGATCTTGCTAAGGCATTAGCCTTTGTCAGACAATTTGGAGTTGCTTTTTTTAATGGTAATTTCTCATAAAAGTCCAAGCTAAGGCATGTAGGCATGCACTTGAAAGACACTGCTAGCAATTGGTGGTTGACTCTCATTTTGGAGGGAAGGAAACCTACGCCTTGGGAAAAGTTCAAGAAGAAGTTTTATGCTCAGTTCTTGTCTCTTGATTTTGAGAATGATGTCAAGAAGAAGTGGGATTGGCTAGGCCAGAAAGAGCATGAAAAGGTCACTAGTTATGTGGACAAGTTTTGGTCTACTCTTCTCAAGGTTACTCCTTTCATGGAGATCAGTGATGAAGAGAAGAAAATGAATTTTGAAGCTGGCCTACTCCCTCATTTACACAAAACCATGAAGGTGTATCCACATGAAACCTTATCTCGCATGATGGAGTCTACCATCATACCTGAAAGCTTGCATAGACCTGGTACATCTTGAAATTTAGAAATGAGTTCTTATAGTGCTAAACAAGAGCATCTCTATGATCAAACAAGAGACAAGACTAATCGAAGAAGACCTACCTTTACCCATGACCAATATTCAAAGCCAGAGGGTAATAAGAAGAAGCGCAAGTATCTCTCACCCTTTGAGATACAAAAGTACAAAGAGGAAGGAAGGTGTTTTCTTTGTGGTGAGTTAGGGCATATGAAGCCTGATTGTCCTCACAAAAGGAAGGAAGCAAATGTGGTTAAAGATCCTCCTCCGCCATCCTCAAATTTTGTTCCGAATGTGTAAGCTAACACTCATTCAAATGAGAAGAAAAGACAACTCTTAAAGGGTTGGGGGACACTCAACAATCAACGAGTTTTGATACTCTTTGATCCAGGGTCCACAGATAATTTTGTGTCAGCAGATATTGTTGAAAGGCTACAAATTCCACCGGATCGATTGGGAACACCAATTGGATCAGGTTCGGCATTTGAAGGACTTACAACCAATTCTACTCCTATTCAAGGGAAGTTGAATCTTAGAATTGGGGATTACCGCGACCAAGAATCTTTTCTACTTGCACCCATAGGTAACTGTGATGTTATCTTAGGCATGCCTTGGCATTACAAGATTAGACCTATTCCCGATTTTGTTAAGAAGGCCCTTGCATTTCAATTCAAGGGTTGGAACATAGTATGCATTGATGATGCTGGAGATTGGCTTGTGCCAATAGTTAGTCATGATAGTATTTCTAAAGAAATGAAGAAATCTATTTTTGCGTACATGATTTTTGTGAGAGAGTCAAAAGAAACTAATGATTCAAGGACACTTGGTGCCTCTAATGAACACACAATACCAACTAATGCTCTAAGTCTCAAACTTTAAAAGAACCTCTCTCTTTAATTGATCAAGCTAGACATGATTTTGTTAAACAATATGAAGATTTTTTTAGTGATTCACTCCCAGGAGAGTTACCTCCTAAGCGCCCGGAAGATCACACAATTGATCTTATCCCATGCAATTCACCACCTAACCAACCGCCTTACCGAGTAAGTGCAAGTCAGCAAGAGGAGATCCTAACACAAGTAAACAAAATGTTGGAAAAAGGGTTAGTTCAACCTATCTCTTCTCCATACTGCTCTCCAGCCTTACTTATTCAAAAGAAAGACGGTTCTTTCCGTATGTGCATAGACTACAGACCTTTGAACAAGATCACAATCAAGAATCATTTTCCTATCCCAAGGATAGATGATATATTGGATAAGTTGCAAGGGGCTAGTATCTTTAGTCGCATTGATCTCAAGAGCGGCTATCACCAGATACGGATAGCATCTAAAGATGTTCATAAGACAGATTTTCGTACGACATTTGGACTATACGAGTTCTTGGTCATGCCATTTGGTTTGACTAATGCACCTGCCACATTCAATCGAATGATGGCAAGAATTTTCAGACCTCACTCAAAGTTCACAGGTGTCTTCTTTGATGACATTCTAATATTTTCACGGTCTAAAGAAGAGCATAGAAAACATGTATCTATTGCTTTTCAAGAGCTTCGCAAGCATAGACTATACGTCAATGCTAAGAAGAGTGAATTTTTCCTTTTGGAAATTCATTACTTAGGCCATATTGTTTCTCACAATTTGGTGAGAATGGATCCTGAGAAGATTCGAGCCATTGTTGAATGGGCTACACCTACTTCTGTACATGAAGTTAGAAGTTTCTTGAGCCTATGTTCATACTATAGGAGGTTCATACGAGGTTTTGCGTATGTTGCATCTCCTCTATATGACCTTACTAAGAATCGAAAGCCTTTTTACTGGGGATCAAGGCAACTACAAGCCGTTGAAAGAATTAAGTTTATTGTGACTCAAGAACGAGTTCTCATAGTTTCGGATCTTCAAAAACCTTTTGAAGTTCACTGCGATGCTTCTGGGGATTGCATTGGAGCTGTGCTTAACCAAGAGCATCATGCAGTAGCATTTGAGAGCCAACGCCTCAAGGACCATGAGCTACATGCTCTAGTATATGAGAAAGAACTTATGGCAGTGGTACATGCTCTTCAAGTATGGAAACACTATTTACTTGGTGTAGATTTTGTTATTAAAATAGATCACCAAAGTCTAAGATACTTCCTCACTCAGAAGAAGCTCTCAAAGAAACAGATGCGTTGGGAAAATTTATTATCTATGTTTCATTTTCAAATCCTTCACACATCTAGAACTAAGAATGTGGTAGTAGATGCTCTATCATGGTGACCTCGAGTGAATGCAATCACAACTGTTTACCATAACGAGTTCATGGATTTACCCAAAAGGTCAGTCGATTACAACTTACTCGATTTGAGATGGTTATTTGTATTATCATCAAGCAATTTGTGTAGCATTACCATTGCGACACAAGGTAATGGATGAAGCACATGCATCTCCATATGCTGGACATAGGGGTATTCTACTCACTACTCAAGCATTGGAAAGATATTTCTTTTGGCCCACTCTTAGAGCTGACATTGAAAGATATGTCCGCAAGTGCAAGATATGCCAAAAAGTAAAGTATGGTAGGCATAAACCATCTAGTCTACTAAAGTCATTACCTATTCCCAATGAACCTCGAGAAAGTATAGCCATGGACTTTATCATGGAGCTTCCTCGCACACAAGCAGGCAATGATGCAATCTGGACTATCATTAATAGATTCAGTAAAAGCTCACTCTATACATGTGTGAAAGACAATCAAAGCCGATCATATGGCTAAGCTATTCATTGCTCATATTTTCAAGCATCATGGCATATCTAAGTCCATTATAAGTGATAGATATCCCCGCATGACCAGTCTCTTTTGGCAAGCTCTCTTTGAGAACCTCAAGACAAAGTTAAAGTTTTCATCCTCTTATCATCCTCAAACAGATGGGCAGAGTGAAAGTGCTAATTCTACTATTTTGGACCTTTTGAAATCATATGTCTCTGATAATCAAAGAGAATGGGAAAAGTATTTGCCTTTAGTAGAGTTTACATACAATAATATGGTGCATTCTAGTACTGGTAAGGCACCCTTTGAGATCATCTATGGTAAGCCTCATTTACCACCCATTCTTCTTACGAAGGATAAGATCTTTGTAGCAAATGAGTTTGTTAGAGACATTGATACAACTTTCACTCAAGTAAAAGCTGCTATCCGAAGGACACAAGAGAAGCATAAACGCAAAGCAGATAAGCATCGTCGTAAGTTAGATCTCAAGTTTGAGAAGGCTCGCTTGAAGAAGCAGAAAGGTCAAAAGGGTAAAGTGGTCAAGCTTTTTAATCGCTATTATGGCCCTTTCAACATCACAGATAAGATAAATGATGTAACTTTTTATTTGGATCTACCAAGTCATTGGAACATTCATAATGCTTTCCATATAAGTTTTCTACGTCCCTATACTGGAGAACCTCCAATGGAACCAATCAAGGAAGATTTACCTGACATAGAAGAAACAAAAGAGTTCCTTGTGCTTGAAAGAATTTTACACCATCAAGACAATACTCTAAGGTCAGGTAAGGTATTACGTAAGTATTTGGTTAAGTTCAAGAATTATCCCCCATTGGACGCTCAATTTATGACTGAGAGAGAACTACAAGACTTTCCAGATCTTCTTAAGCACTATGTATTCCCTCTACAGTTAAGGTCAATTGTTTAGAAGCCAAAGGGATGTCACTAAATTGATTGCTTATTATGCATTCTCTATTTAATAAATTCATGTCAATAAATTAATGACTCTCTTTTCTTTAAGTGTTGATGATGATCTAGCATGGCCATGAGACCATTTAGAGACCAGTATTCCTAGTGCCACTTAATGGGGTGATCAGAGCACTATGACAGGGATATCTGGTACATGCAGTACAAGTTATGAAGGGGGAAAGAAGTGTCTGTCAAGTGTAAGAGTGTACACAAGAACCAAGGAGTTACACATAAATGAAGATGGATTGAGTTCTAAGAAGAGGAAGTGCATTAGCATTGTGTATGTGTATTTATGTGTGTATCCAAGGATGCTTGGGAATGTTTACTTGTGTGTAATGAGCATTGCATTCATTTGGGGTCATCCTCTCCCCTACAAGTCAAGGTTTAAGGTCTTTTCTTTCATTAAGAAAGATGGGAGAGGGAATTCTCTCACTAAGAAAGACGAGAGACATGATCCTTTGGAAGTGAGGAGAGAAGTGATTTTCTCTTTCTAAAGTCTAAAATGACACAAGATTTTGTGTGGAATTCAATCTTAAGGTTGAGGCCCGAGGCAATCTAATGAACTCTCCTTATCTATGACTCAAGGTGGTTGCATGGACCACAAGTTAAGAGTACAGTTTAAAAATCTATTTTTTGGAAAATCCATTTTTAAAATATCTTGCAATACAAAAACGATCTCTAAAAATGTGCCGTGAGGGT